>NW_023606670.1:0-100001 GCF_013339745.2 Dermacentor silvarum | reverse complement strand
CGGTGGAAATTTCGCCCTCTCTCAAATGGCAAGGTCACGCCGATTCTGCGTTGCGCCGGAACATGAGTGTACGTGCCGACGTCTCAGCCATGCTACCGTAGCCACGCGTAGAAAATGGCAGTGAAGCCTTCTTTCTCCTTTATGCTTCCTCTACTTTCTAGTCACGTGTTGACCTTGCACGCTGCGGCTACGGAGCAGAGGGAAGCAGCGGCGCTGCCCCAGGCCGGCCAACGAAACTGCCCCCATGCCGGCAAACGCCCGCTTCCCGATAACGGCAGAAAACGAAACTTCGGGGAGCTGGCGCCGGGCCGGCTGGAGCGGCAGCTCCTGCACGTGCACGGCGGCGGGCGCGCACGGTGACAGTCGAAAGTGAGGGAGCTACGAGGGAGGGCGAGGGGAGCCACCGAAGCAGCGGAGTTGCCGAGGCGAAATCCGCTTCTCTGCCGCCCTCCTCCCTCACATTCCACGGTCTCCGCGTGCGCCCTTCGCAGTGCTGTGCCGGCGCCGCCGGCTCCCTGAAGTTTCGTTTACTGCCGTTATCGTGAAGCGAGCGTTGGCCGGCGTTGGTAGTTTCGTGGCCCTCGCTCTCTATGCGCGCCGTGATATTTCACGACTCGCACTGACGATTCTGGTTTCAGCCTCACTGGCTGTTCGTTCGCACCATGTGCCCCTTCTCCACTTTGTCTCTCTTTCTTCCTCGAGCACTCCTTGGGGCGCCCATTTGAGGGGAGCGTTCGCCGTCTCCGCTGACTTCCGTACTCCCAGGCAGCCGCACTGTAACCGGTACTTCGTTTCCCGTAACTGCACTATAAACAATATGTGTATACATGGAGTGCTATGGGAAAATTAACGGGAGTCTAAAAAAAACGCACTATATCCGGTCCTGCACTACAAGCGGTTACGTTATAAGTGGTCTATACTGTATCAGTATACCTTCAGTATCACTTTACAAAAGCGAGCTTCAGTTGTTTGATATCACTGTGCAATAACGTCTCGGGTCGTGTACATCTATTTTTTATTGCTCTCTCTCTATATCTGCACTATCCAAGCATTCAACGTATGCGCACATTTTGCTGATATCAAATTAATTGCGAATTGGCGCTCTTTCTGTCTATTTCTTCTTTCCTTCGCTAACTGTTTGCACCACAGACATCAACAGCAAGTTGTGGTTATTTTTGTGCAGGTGACATTAGTGGCTAAGTGACAAACTGGTCTTTCAGTGACTGTATCCATCTACGTGTCAGTTGATTGATGGCTTTGGTGTCTCATTGGCATCAGTGCCATGTCAGTGTAGTGCACTCGTATGGCAACACATCGTGCTAACACAGCACTATGGCACTATGACAACAAGGAAACAGTGCATGCATGACTGCATGGCAAACACAAACTGGCAGACGTAGCAGAATTAACGCTGTTCGGAAATTGTCCAATCGAAAACTCCTGCCCTCATGTTTTATTCCAGGTCTTGCTGGTGCTACCACAAAAAAAAAAAAAAAAAAAAGAAAAAAAAGAAAAGGGGATTGAAAGGTCCCAAAGGCAATTACTTTTTAAACTTGAGGCTTTCCTGGAGCACACAGTGCTTTTATATTTTACGAAGATTGCCGTTACAGCTTTTTGTACACAATACATGATATGTTTATTATTGTAAATGTGTTTTAAAAATGTAAAATGTGGTTTGAGGCCCTTTATTAGTACATCAAGAACTTGTATTGGAACTGGGAGCTCTGTGCACATTACCACGCTGTTCTCAGCAACATTTTGGACACAATTTAAATGTCTACTCACATCCATGAGAGCATTGAATGCCGGCATCTCCATCTGGTCACAGACGGACTCGAACGAACCCACTGTTTGTGTATCAGCCAGGCGCTCCCTGTTCTCCTCACAGTGCTCCACCAGGTTGATGAGTAATCCCAGTGACTAAATCCAGATACAGAAAACTAATTAACAATTACGAACATGACTACACAAGAGTTAGAACATAAAGCATAGCATATATGCCAACAATGAAAAGGCACACGTAAAACTTAGAAGCTGTGGTGCAACAGTCTAACTGTGAAGCGTGCGTTTCGGAGCAGACAATTTTTACCTCTTGAATGTCAATAGACAGCCAAGGGGCCCATAATTTATTCAGTGTGTTTCACTTAACTTGGGCTAAACTTTAAAAAAAAAATGCAAACGCTATGTAGCTGTAGAGAACTAAGATAATGTTTTTTGCCGTCGCTTGGAGATGCGCAGATCATTTTTTGGATTCTGCCTAATTAGATAATTAGTCTTAATTAATCAACTTCTCAATTATTATAATTAGATAAAAAGTGTCAATGAGAAAATTGCAGAGCAACATGAAAAACTCCTGATACAACTCTCCGTTGCTCAATATGTGCTGCACTTATTGAGCAACAGAAAGCTGTATCAAGTTCGTAGTCAGAGAACGTACACCCGAAACTTTAATTAACGGGCTTTTATTGCACCGCGTTCATGGCGAAAAAAAAGAGGCTGCGCCACAGACAGCACACCGTCTTTTCCAGTCCTTATTTTAATCTCTCGCTTCTCTTGTTTTTGGGTCATGAAGCTGCATACCAGGCTTAAAATTCACTCGTTTGCAATATACCAAGGTTTATTTATTTATTTATTGTTCCAAGATTTATTTAGTTATAGTGATTTTTTTTTTCAACCCCTTGAAAGCGCTTTCGACTTGTCCAGATGGGTTATCTGAAGAGGTGGACATTATTTACATAGGACATCGCAATTTCCAGGAAGCTATAATTGAAAAGATTCATTAATCGCCTTTTTAACCGTTCACTTTGTTAGATGTAGAGATTTTGAAATTGAGCAGCTGTAAAGTCACGCCTGCTAAGCATAAATCATAAGACTAGTATCAATACTGACATGTTAATCTCCAAAATGTGGTACGAAATATATTGGCATTTCTGTTAACAGGTTCACAAGAGCTTTAATAAGAGTTGGGAACTATAAGTGCAATGCCAATGCATAATTAAGCACATTTTGGGGACGGATACCATTAAAGTGATGCAATAGTCCATGGATTTCTGCTAGACAAATAGGACTTCACTAAGCTGTGGTTTAAATTTCTCAATTTTAAGAAGTGAATAATTTACAGTCTGTTAGTGCATGGGTTCTCAAAGTGGGTTCCGCGGAACCCGGGGGTTCCGCAGGCCCCTGCTCGGGGTTCCGCGAGCCACTGATAAATTTTCCGTGGTCCCGCGCTCGCCAAGTGGCGAAAACGGCGAACACGAGGTGCGCTTGATGCACAGAACCTCAATTACCTATGCCCGAGTGTCAAAAAGCACATCACAGTGCGTAACGGCAACGCGCGAACTGCGCAATAAATCCGCAAGCAGCTTGTAGCCACCCAGTCTTCGAAAACGGGCAGCCATGGGCAGCGCGCCTAAGCTTTCGCACTTGAATCTCGGAGGCTCTGACTTACCACCGTGCGCATTTCTCCCGTTTGTAGATAGGGTAGGTGCCGATAGCGTGCGCACTGATGTTATACTTCGGAGGAATAAAAAAAACTGATGCGCGGAGCACCACAAGTGCGCGCCGCAAAAGAGCTAAAACGGCGCTAGCGTCCAAAAACGAAGCGATGCAGTCCTCATTGGTATGGTCCTCAGCGGCAATCGTACGCTATACGTGACTGACAGCAACGCCGGAACTCTTCGTGCCTAATTGTGACCTCAAAGCCTTTATTCTTGCGTTAATCGCCGCACGTAACACCGCGTTGGCGGCTAGCCGCGTGCCTTCATAAGTGCGTAATCGCGATCTATGATCGCGTCGATAACCAGCACAGTTTCGTCCGCAGCAGCGGTTGCGGGAAATAGTAGTTTCGTTTTGACGGTGCGCGCGTCGGCTGCGTTCCTTTCGCAGCTGCGTAGTCGCCATCCATGATCGCGTCGATAGCGACCGCGGTTTCGTGCGCACTTGTTGGAGCAAACGGTAGTTTCGTTTTGACTTGGTGAGTGCGTCGGCTATGGCGTCGGCCGCCTGCCTTCTGAACCGCAAGGTCGCCGACCATGATCTCGTCGATAACGGCCGCGGTTTTCTCCGCAGCGGTTGCGGTAAGCAGTAGTTTCGCTTTGACTCAGTGCAAAGCTGTCGAAGATGAAGAGCACCGGCTACATCGCGATGGGCGGGCAATTTGTTGGCGACCAGCTCACTGGCGAAAAAATAATCGGGATGTGCGCGCGGTAGTGAAAAGCGTGTCTCAGATGAAGACGCGCGCTGCGGCCGCGCTGCGATGGATGTCGCGAGGCCTTCGCCGCTGCTAGCTCAAATAAGTCATTGCTAGCTCAAATAAGTCATGAGATGACGAGAACTTCAGCTTCCGCACTGCTCTTATTCTTTCTAGGGTTTTACGTGCCAAAACCAGTTCTGACTGTGAGGCACGCCGTAGTGGATGGCTCCGGATTAATTTTGACCACCTGCGGTTCTTTAACATGCACTACAACGCAAGCACGTACACGGGCAAAAGTTTTTGCATTTCGCCTCCATCGAAATGCGGCCGCCGCGGCCGGGATTCGATCCCGTGACCTCGTGCTCAGCCACGAAACGCCTTTGCTAACTGAGCCACCGCGGCGGGTGCCGCACTGCTCTTGTGCAAAATAGAAAGAAGATTTGCTAATTCATTCAGTAAATAAAAGCCTGTTGACGTAGTAAGCATTCATTTATTGTTTTCTTGATACCTTGGGTAATTCGACATTCGGGTAATTAGGACATTTTAATTCGGTTAAATGGGGGGGGGGGGGGGTTCCTTGGCGCTTCATGGAGCTTAGCAGGGTTCCCTGGAACGAACATGCTTGAGAACCCCTGTGTTAGTGGATTATTTTGATTAGCTACATGGTCATTTTAGATTTTCATGCTAGTAATGTCCACCTCTTCATGTAATCCACTTGAATGGACCGAAGTGCATTATCCATTCGAACTAAAAAAGAAACGAGACACACAGGCACACACCGAGACACACACCGCGTGCAGCGAGATGGAAATACAGTCGAACCCACTTATAACAATACTCAAGTGCCACGAAAATTCCATTGTTATAACTGGGTTGCATGAAAAAACAAAATAGGAGATGACAAAGCTGTTGAGAAATCTATAATGCCACCACCTTCCTCCATCCAGCTGCTGATTGTGTTGACTCGTTTAACTGTTTAACTCTGCTTCCTGCGTACTCCAATCGCGTGTAACATGCCGCGGCTGTCGACATTCAAGAATAGCACTACAGTTAAACCTGCTTATAACGAACCTCCATATAACGAATTCCTGGATATCACAAAGTTTTTCTATCCCCCGCCGTTACTCCATAGAAGCACATGTATTTGAGACCTCTACGTAACGAAGTTGCAACGGAGACCCCCTCGATATAACGAATTTCCCCCTCCGACAACCTAGAGATTTCGCCCCAAATTTTGTCATTTTTGCACGAGCAGCAACCGGAAGCACCTTCTCCGCCGCGACGGAATGCAAAGCGAGGGCACGTGTGCGTACGTGCGTGTGCGAGGCAGGCCTGCATCCCTCGACCTAGCGATCTTGCCGCCGCGGGCGTGACCTTTCGTTTACCCCTCCCTTCATTCAAACCTGATCCTGCCACTTGCTGCAGCTGGCCTAGCCCGCCAAGCCGGCACTCTTTCCTTTTCTAGTTGATGTTGCCGACGCGCTGGTACACGCTATGAGACATCACACTCGATGAGTGCGGACACGCGCTGTTAAACGCTGGCCGCGTGTGGAAGCGCTGCTGGGAAAGCGAGCGAAGTAACCTTCGTGCTGTTGTCTATCGCTTCAACGCAAACTGAGCGCCGAGAACACACAGCTCGCACAAAGCTACGAGCCGCCGACGCACCTACACTGCTAGACTCTGCCCCAACGCAGATCACTTTTAAGATACGGCCCGTGCGACCGCGTGCCGCCACGCAGTATGCAGTTGATGCCAGAGTACCGTACAACACCACCCTGCTATCCCTCCCCCCTCGCTCACTCGCCGGTGCCTCGAGCGCAACGGAAGAAGGCGCGCTTCCTCCCTGCTTTTCTTGCGCGCGCGAAATTTAGATGCGGTCGTCTGCTCCCCTCGCACGATTTCACTCGCACATACAGCATACGGCGCGCGGCGACTGCGGTATCGCCCTTGGACTTTATACATATATATGAGCCAAAACCAATTTCAGGGCCACAACGCATCATAGACACCATCTTATATAGCAAATACAGATCTCAAGGGCCATACTTTTGCTGGCAGAAACCGAAAATATGTCATAGTTGTCACCCCCGGCACTTTGGGCGGCCAGTGCCATCGTCAAGCCACCAAGCCACGCGACATGAAAAGTCAAAATGGCCGCTCGGGCCGGCGCGGAGTGGCAGTTCTCAACGTATGATGCCGGAACGGTCCCACAGTTGCGACGCAACTGCGGGGTTACCAATGCATTGGGTTCTATAGGAGCTGTGCCGGGACCGGCCGAAAACGATGTAACAGCTGGGAAAACGCAGCCCCCGGGAATGTAACAGCGTGGTTCTACTGTAACACTATACGACGCCATCGTGACACTCGCTCTTCGTTTCCGATGCCTCGCGCTTGTGCGAAACAACACGCGTCCACGCATCCGGTACCTGGTGTGACATTCCAAGGATGAGTGCTTCGACGAAAACGAAAAACGAGTGCGCGTTACAATCGAGTGAATACGGTAAGCGTTTCTTTTTCTAATTTTCGTGCCGAACCTGCATATAACGAAATCCTCTTTATAACGAAGTTTTTCGGGAATTTGTCAATTCCGTTATATCCACATTTAACTGTACTATAACAACCGCAAAGCAAAGTGACATGCGGTCTCGGCTTGGTGGCCTCAAAAGGTGCCTTTTAGAAATACTAAAGGTTGCCGTGACAGCCTTTCAGCTTGAGAAATCCAGAAGAAACGCTGGGGCGAGATCGCCGCAAGCATCTCTCCACGTACTTCTGACTTGCACGAGAAAACCTCATGCCCGTCAGTGTTGCTTGCGTTACGCAAAGCTTGCCGACATCCTTTTCTCGCGAAGGTCCGTCGCGAGAACGAAGCCCAAGAAAGACTGAATCATCTACAGCACCTCCTGCGAGGACAACGTTGAGGCAGCCTGCCCTACCGCATCATCGCTGCCGCCGTCACTGCCGCTATCCGATGCAAGCACGTTCGCAATCGCCTGATCGGTTAAAGCACTTCGTTTTCAAATCTTTAAGTCTCATTTACACTAGGCTGACACGACAACGATTATGGTCTGCAGACTGTTGGCGACAGCAGTTTACAGGACGGAAAACGCTGTGGCCAATGGTTTAAAGGAAGGATAACGCTGCCGCCAACAGTCGGAAGACCAAAATCGGTGACGTGTCGGCCTAGTGTGAATGAGCATATAGCAGTGCGCATTCTAGCGTTATGCATTGCCGATGATCAGCTGGCGAATCTGCAATCTTCCGTTTCGACGGCGAGTCAAAAAAGGCTGAGATACCGCGAGGCCCGGAACGACTTCAACACAACCAAGAAATATGAGCACGAGTGACTTATACCAGTGTCACACGACCACTTTTGATAGCGATCAAAAGTGCGCCGTGTGACACCCATATCAATCCATCAGCCAGCACTATCAGCTATCAGCGCAGTTGGAGCGGTCAATGCGTGTTTCAGAGGGTGGTGCGGCGTAAACACATAAAGCTATAGGCGCAGCCCATTCATGTTCGGAGGGGTGGAAGGGCGACAGGAGGGAGGCGCACGAGGCTGGCGATGCGGAGACGACTGGAAAATAGTGCGCGGTGGTGTGTAGTGACTTGAATTTCTTTCTTTTTTTCTTTTTTCTTTTCAAGAATTTTGCATTCCATTCTCTTTCGGGATGGATACCCAGTAGCCAGACCTCATCGTTATAACTGATAATGCGGCATGGGGCATTGTAGATAAACTGGTTATTTCACCATAGAAAACATACAAAAGTTAACGGTGCAGCAACTTCTCATTGTTATAACCGATATATTGTTAAAACCGATATTGTAAAAATTGGGTTCGACTTTATCGCATGATAATATACATGTGCACATGCAACCCCAAGTTGAGAATTTGTGTGATTACTGCATTGAGACAACAATGTTGCAACATGAATAAATTTGATTTCTTCTTTCATGGAAAAAAAAAAAAAAAGGCCTGGAGAACTACATTGCAACGACTGCCCCCAAAGGCCATGAATAGTATTCTGTGTTTGCAGTTTGCCAAGGACCAGACATACTGCGGTTACCAACTTTCCTTGTTTTGAAAACCCTTACAGAACTGGCTGGCAGCCAAACAATGAGGAGCGCGCCGCGCTACCTGAAGATGGCGCTACCGCATTTCCTTACTTCCAATACTGTAGTAAAGGGCAATAATTGATGTAACAAAATAATTTCAGCTCCCCCTTCAACTTCATCATAACAAGGTGTTAGTTTCGCCGCTGGTGACGACCCTTTCCAAGAATTCATTGCTGTTGTTTGAAGTTTTCCAATCAATGCAACATTCTTTTCGTCGCAACTTTTGCTAAGGAGATAGCAGTTTTGGCACCATCTTGGTGCCAACTATCGTGATTTAGTCAAATTCGGTGCACTGACAAAGAGCTTCTGATATCATTTTAACAGTCCTTTGGTGGCCACTAAGCACAAGAAAATATACAAGATCTATGGTTTAATCTTCACACGAGGTGGAGGGGTGTCCTGATCTTGCATAGTCCTCGAGTTCGTCAAGGCCTTCCCGAAAACACTGGATCCACTTCAAGAGAGTTCCTTTAGCTCTTTTATTACTGTGCCTATAGAAATCGATCAATTTGATCTAGAGTTTTTCTATGCATTGTTAAACATTTCCGTTGGAATTCTTCTACTAGCAACATCATGCAACGTCTGAAATGATGACGACTGAACTTTAACTATTTGTAATATTTGACAAGTTTCAGCTCATGTTAAGCACTAGCTGACGTTGGCTAAGGCCATGTGAAACTCTGCACTATTGTCAATTCTAGTAGCTGTGTCAGGAAGGTGCTTCTATTCTTGTTAAGTCGTGGGACTAAATGACTGATACAGGGCTCTTATGTGATACTGTGAAATACCAACTTGGTGACGATGACCAACGTGTAATGGGACACAGAAGGGAGCTACAAGTCTTTACACACACAAGAATTGTGAAATATCTTGAACAGATTAAGGCAATAGTAATTGCAACGGCCAGAGAGTGCAGGAGGCTGCAGAGATGTTTTCCTGCACGACAAACTACCTGTGCAGCTGCAATTATTAAAAATGAAGCGTACAGCATTATTTTGAACATGGATCCCCACTTGGATGCTGCATACAGGAACCCTGTGCTGCATTTTCCCGGCTGTTAAGTCGTTTTCCGGCCGGTCCCAGCACAGCTCCCATAGAATCCAATGCACTGGTAACAGCGCAGCGAAAGACGAAAGAAAAACAAAAAAGGCGTTTGAGGCTAGAAAACCAGTCGTCTGTTTCCGTTGCCAGGAGCCTGGACACCTTGCGATCGGCTGTCGGAAGCCTAGGATTATTTTTTTCTTTCGTTAATGACGGCAACTTGGAGCTCTTAGAACCCTACCTTTGCGACGTCGCAGTGAACGGAACGCTATGTAGGGTGCTTAGGGACTCGGCTGGCGACAATGGACATCGTCCACCCTGTGTATGTGCAACCTGAGGATTTCACCGGGGAACATGCGTGGATCCGGCAGGTAGTTGAGGAGGATAGTGTGTGTTTGCCCATAGCCAGCGTAAAGATCGAGGGGCCGTTCGGAATATTGCTTACTGAAGCCACAGTATCACAAAATCTGTCCAAGCTATACCCCTACTTATTTTCAAATCGCTCAGAGATGCTGTTAAAGAAGAAGGGCCTGAGTTTTGGCGACCATACGGTCCAAGCTCTCCCGCGTCCCCAGGCTCAGAAGATCGCGGCGGAGATAAGGCATGGCAACGAAGAAAGGGAAAGGCCTCATGACATAGGCACTCAGAAAGCACAGCACACAGCTAGTGAAAGCGGGGAAAAAGGCGCTAGCGAGGAGGCATCCGGGTCAGTGGGCATACCGCAGCAAGGACTAGCAGAGGAATTGGAAACTAATTTGGTGCTACCACATTCGAAAGGATCTTTAGACCTTCTGAAGGTTGTTAAAGAAGGAATTGCGGCAGAGGAAGAGACCGATTACGTCACGGGAGTAGAAACAGTGGCTCTTCCGGAGGACGTTCCTTCGGAGACAAGGCTGGTTTAGCAGCCCTAAAAAGGTCAAGGGAGGCGCTGAAAAACTCCCTTGTAACTCCGCATTTGAGTGACGTTCCGGAATCGTCCAAAGGAGAGGAGACTGACATGCGGCCAAACAGGGCAGGAACCGGACGATCGGGATTGCAGAGGTACATTCGTGACCGCTGGCGCGACAAAAACTTTTTCAGACGGCGCAAAACGAGCGAAGTATTTAGCGCAGCGCAAATTCGAGAAAGACGCCACACCCACAGCCCGTAAGCAAAGGGAACAGGCCATCATGCAGAACTTCAAAGGGCTCGTTATGGTGGTTAGAAAACGGAGACGTCGCCAAAGGCGGATGACAACAGAACAGGGCGTGTCTTCGCGAGCAGGACTGCGGCTGAAAGGGTCAACCTGGCTGAGGTACGCACGCACACACAGGGCCAGTCAAACAGTCAATGAGGGGGAATGCGCCGCGAGAGCGAGGACAAAGGAAGAATGGCGATTTTCCTCGCGTTTACGGCCTTCCTCTCCGAGACGAGAAAGAAAGCTGCGGCCTCACGAATTGACAGGTGACGGGAGGGGGCAGTGTATGTCTGGCGCCCTTTATTGCCCATGGCGAGGCCCAATGACTTTCAGATTGCAACCTAGTCGAGTGTGCATTAAGAGGTAGTATGTAATTGTCGAATTGGGCGCCTCCATAAGGTTCTCGTTTGTAAATTTGTAAATAGAGCATGTTGCATTTTTTTTTCTTTGTTAGTTATTAAGACCTTATTTCTTTTAATTCAAAGGTTCCGCGTTAATCTCGGTGTTTGTTGCACTGATTGTACGAGAGCCAGTGATGCGAACAAAACTGCTAAGCAAGTTTTGCGACGGTGGTGGCTCGTGTATGCGCTGATTTTGTAGATAGGCATTAACATTGGAGGTTGTAGAAATAATCCATTTTGGATAATTCAATGCTTACAGGGTAGGTGCGTTTATGTGCTGCCATTGTAGAATTTCGATGTGCTGAAGCGTGTTCGGAGAAACAATTTTCTTTAACGGTGTTACGAGGAGATAGAGTAGGGTTTTTTGTTTTCTGGCTATAAATGCCACTTTTTGAATCAGCTCACTTAAGAGTTGAAGTGGTCATCAGAGCGCAGTACTTATGGGATTAGAAGCGCTGGTACTGGCAGGTAGCATTGACCCAACTCACTGCGCAGCAGTTATCCCTTTGATAATTTTCAATGCGCTACTCAGTCTCTCAATAAACGTGGCTTTCCCGGGCAAGAGAAACAAAAACGTTAGGTATTAGGTTGGTTGAAATATGCATTGAAGTCTAGTTTTTTTCCTTTGTTAATTTTTCGGGAATCTCGAACGAGGGCTGCAGGTATAATTATGATAAGGTTTTATGTGAAGAATTGTGAACCTGGCATTCTCATGGTTAGTTGGGTGCTCTCTGTTTGTTGTGCCTTGGGCTTGGCGTGGGTCTATTTCCAGAAGGTGTCACCTGGCCTGCCCTGGAACGAACGGCGAAACGAAGCAGAGGCATGGGGTCCTGCCGGTCGCTTCGAGGTATTTGGATGCTGCAACCCCTTCGGAGACCTCCTGTGGCGGCGGACGGGCTGTCATGATCGGCTTGGAACTCTGCATCTCAGTCGTGGGAAACCAAACCCACACACGCTCCCGTGCCGGGGCAATTATCTGCATCCCTAAGAGGCGGTTATGATCTTCCTGGAAACTGTACCTCTCAAATGTGGGAAACAAGCCCGAGCGCCTTTCCCGTGACGAGATAACCCCTTCATCCCCGAGAACAGCGTCACACCTCACGACGCAAAAGGCAAGCTACCAAAGGAGAGGACCCGAGGAGAGGAGGTCGTCAACTTGACCACTGACAGAGGACTGACACTTCCACAAGTTCCCCGAAGGAGACATCGGCTACCACAAGACACGAGGGGTTATTTAAGGCCGTCCTGGCCCCCGTGTTAAGCAGAACCGCTCGAGACTCGGATATTCAAAACACTGTACCAATGAAGTGAATACAATCTTTTCTAATTTTTTCATCATCACGATGCCCGCATTCATTGCCGTCTCCTGAGGTACAACCTACCTCACCCGGTCGAGATTATATCAGTGTGTCCGCGCTGATAGAGTGTGATGAGTTCATGTTTGCCTATGGGCGCTGAACCATGCTTGTTATAGTTAATAAGAGAATGTTTACAAGTTTATACAGACGATAAACTACTATCTTTACATTGTGTAGCTGTCTATTAATTTGCTATTGCAATCAATACTTCAGCTTTCGGCGCAAAACCACGCCTTTTTTCACACGTAAGAATTAAAAATATTTTGTGCAGTTCAACACTACTCTCATTCCTCAATTTTTCCTATTTCTCGACTCTTGCGTTCCGGCTCTTACGTTTTATTTTTACGATCCTGAAAAACGTATCAGAGGGATTCTACTGTATTCCCTTTCACAGCAAATGAACATTTTGAATTAACAAAGATTTTAAATATGAGGTTTGCAGGAACAAAATATCACTGTACAAAGATTCAATTTTTCAACTTTGGAATGCCACTAAAGATAGTGCTACTGGCAAGTGGAGATATGCCTACATGTGCTCATAGAAGACAAGGCACGAGTTTTACACACTCACCAAAACCAAAGATCAAAACGCTGTTCCGTTGGCACTGCTTTAGGGGCTTGCAGGATGCAGAGCAAAATGGCAGAGAGCAATCCTGGCTGGCTACCAACAACTTTGCTGCCCAAGACTGAAATAGATGGGAAAATCTCCTGGTTAAGTTGGGACTACAATTACTATACAATTCAAGATATTATATGACACTGAATAATACAAGGACAAATTTCATTAACGCAAAACAGAAAGTCGCCGACCGTTTATTCGGACTCGACGGGAACCGCGGAAAAATCCGAATAACGAGAGTCCGAAAAAAAAAAGGATTCGCCAGAAAAAAGTATGGTCCCAGTGACGGAAAAAATTGTCAATGCGCGACTGTACAGATGCACGCTTACACGCGATCAGGTCAGCCTTATTTCCGACAGTGTCTGGCTATCGCTATAGACAGAGTCTGTAATTGCCGCGTCTCGTCGGCGCAAATGGCACGGAAGGCGTCGGAGCCATTTCGCACTACGCGACGACTGGACGATCGAACAAGCAAATCAGGCCTAACACACTAAGCCATGGGTTCTCAAAGTGGGTTCCGCGGAACCTACGGGTTCCGCAGGCCCCTGCTCGGGGTTTCGCGAGCCACTGATAAATTTTCCCTGGTCCTGCTCTCCACAAGTGTCTAAACGGCGAACACGAGTGCGCTTGATCCAAAGAACCTCCATTACCCATGCCCGAGTGTCAAAGCACATCACAGTGCGTAACAGCAACGCGCGAACTGCGCAAGCAGCTTGTAGCCACCCAACCTCTCGAACGGGCAGCGCGCCTAAGCTTTCGCACTTGAATGTCGGAGGCCGTAGCTTACTACCATGCGCCTTTCTCCTATTTGTAGATAGGGTAGGTGCCGATAGCGTGCGCACTGACCTATACGTTAGAGGAAAAAAAAAACGCGGAGCACCGCAAATGCACGCCGCAGAAGCAAGAACGGCGTAGCGTCCAACCGAAACGAAGCGGCGCAGTCCGCATCGCCGTGGTCCTGGCGGCAATCGTACGCGGAACGTGACTGACAGCAACGCCGAAGCGCTTCGTGCCTAATTGTGCCTTTAAAGCCTTTATTCTTGCGTTTATCGCCGCGAGTAACACCGCGTTGGCGGCTAGCCGCGTGCCTCTGTAAGTGCGTAGTGCTATCTCTGATCGCGTCGATAAACACCGCAGTTTCGTCCGCAGCGGTTGCGGCAAATAGTACTTTCGTTTTCACTCGATGCGCGCATCGGCTGCGTGCCTTCACAACTCAGTAGTCGCCTCCCGTGGCAGCGTCATAGCCACCGCAGTTTCGTCCGCACTTCTTGCAGCGAAAAGTAGTTTCGTTTTGACTTGGTGCGTGCGTCAGCCGCCTGCCTTCTGAACCGCAAGGTCGCCGTCCATGATCGCGTCGATAGCGGCCGCGGTTTCGTCCGCAGCGGTTGCGGCAAGCAGTAGGTTTGCTTTGACTCAGTGCAAAGCTGTCGAGATAAAAGCACCGGCTACATCGCGATTGACGGACAATTTGTTGGCGAGCAGCTGAGTGGCGAAAAAATAATCGGGATGTGCGCCCGTTGTTGCAAAGCGGTCTCAGATGAAACGCCGCCGCGAATGATGTCGCGAGGCCTTCGCCGCTGCTAGCGCTAATCAGTAGTGAGATGAAGAGAATTCAGCTTCCGCACTGGCCTTGTGCTAAAAGAAACAAGATTCGACAATTCATTGAGTAATAAAATCGTGTGACGTAGTGAAGCATTTGTTTGTTGTCTTGATACTCTCCATAATTCGACATTCGGTTACTTCGAGGGGGGGGGTTCTTTGGCACTTTATGGAGCTTAGCAGGTCCCTGCGATGAACGTACTTTCGAGATCGGCAACTGACACTTGTAGGTGCTGCGTGGATTTAGACACCAGCAATCCAACCATAGCAAGCGCGCCCTTTCAGTGCTGGCAACCTAGCAAAATGTAAACATCGCGGCCAGCTTGTCGTGACCGTATCGTGGCGTTCGACGTCGCATCTGACCAGGCCGCCGGAGTCCGAAAAATCGAACGGCGCGCTGTAGAGCGTCCGAACTATCGGTCGTAGTTATACATTACTTCAATGGGACGAGTGGCGGTGCCGCGAAGGTGTCCGAATAAACGAGCATGTCCGAATTTTCAGCGTCCGAATAAACGGTCGGCGACTGTATACAATTCAAGATATTATATGACACCGAATAATAATACAAGGACAAATTTCATTAACGCAAAACAGAAAGAAAAAAAGAAAGACAGAGAAATTTATCCACATATAATAGGACTAAAAGAACACTGTTCTTTGTCATACAAAAACTAAAAAAACACTTCAACGAGCCCAAACAAACCACCTGACATATTATGCATGCATATTATGTATAGAATATTGCAACAATCTTTTCCTCATATTACAGTTATGTAGATTGTTCCCCCTACAAGTGATGTCACTTCTGCTACGTTTGCTAGTGCGTGTTTGCCATGCAGTCATGGCATGTAGTAATTTATTTAATGTCGGAATGAAATATCTGTGGTTCTTGTTTTTTATATTGCCAGCATCTGTCACTTTTATCTCTGATAATAGCTCGTACTTCGCTTTGGTAATGCGAGTTGGCACGGGCAATGTCTGCCCCTGCCAACAACCTTGCAACTTTTTTTGGTTTGCGAGGCGGTTAGTAAAGCAGTGCGGCCCATGGAGTAGCTGGTGACAAGCTGTCGCGGAAAGCTCGCCGCCGAAATATTTGCACTCATAGACATTATTGCTGATCGAGCGTGTGATCAGACGCACAGGCTAGACTGATGGCCGGAGTAGTAGAGTACGGATCCACGAGCGGTCCCCTCCGCATTCAAAAAGTCTCAGCGGCGCGCATGTTTTGGCCAGCAGCTTGGCATGGTTGGACCGCAGTTGGCAAGCCAACATGCCAATCCCGAATGATCCACACCAATTGCACGGTTGCGAAAACAGCGGTGCAGAGCACGTGTACGTAATTGATTATTGTTCCCGTGCCTCATATTGGCACGGCAAGATGTTGACGAGTCATCAAAATCTACAGGACACCCTTCGCTGGCCTGTTGGAGACACGCCGCTTTCACATAGACTTGACAATTTTTTTTCCCGCTGATATCCATGTGTATGCTCATAATGAATATAGATTATAACGAAGGTATTCTCGTGGCTGATGTGAATGAGGTTCAACTATAGACATGCAGGTCCAATAATCTGGGCTCTAAAAATCGGTCGGCAAATGTATTTACCATTTTTGTTGCCAGAATAGACTTTGCTTAGCTACACCAAAATTTTATCTAGTGCAATATAATGATGGTGATGTTATGTTTACCATTTCAGTGTCTAGATTGGCAGCCACTAAATAAGGAGTAATTTGATCAGTTAAGTGCATAATTAACAAAGTTACATCAATTATTTTTTAAATCATTTATCTTAGGAGGCAAATGCAAATTAGTTGTCCGCGCTTGTCCTTGACATTACAGTGGAACCTCGATACGATTCTGCGTAATACGTTTTCCAGGATCAAAAGTGTTTCCCCCCCTATAGTACGATTTCGCTGGATAGTACATTGAATGATTTGACTTTCGGATGATACGTTTTATTTTCCAGTTCTCGTGAAGATTGTATCAACAAGATTCCACTGTATCTAGCTAAGCGATAAACCTTTCCTTACACGAGCTCCTGTAACACCTATGCAAAAAAATATTTCACATATTTCACATTCAAAACCTCAATAAAAACAAAACTGACTAGAAAAGAATGCAGTGCCTATGACATCGATCTCACCAGCCCGCATTTTATCACGCTGGCATTACTGGTATGGCCTCGTGAGGAGGCCTTGAAAATCCCCCCGTCATTACTATCTTTCCTTCATTCGCAGCGCAATGTCGTGATGCCGGTGGTGCGCTAAACCTGCAAAATCATCCTATCATGCATCCTTTCTGTGCAGCAGCAAGTTATATGCAAGCATTACCACTACTACCATTACAACTCTAAACTGCTTGCCACTAGAAAAAGAAGAAAATAATTCAGGCCGGCAGGCAGACAGCAAGGCCGACTCACAGGGTCATGCCAATTTACAGTGGCAACATGATATGAAAGGCAGGGGATAATGAGGTCAACATTACAAGCACTCTTTTTCCAAGTTAAGTTTCGCTTTGAATGTGAAATATTTGTTTGTGTGGCTCTCAGATGAGCTTGTTTATTGAAAGTTTTGTCACTCATCTAGATAATGTCAAGGACAAGCTCAAAAACAAAAAATTTAATTAATGTAACTTAGTTAACTGCACACATTGTGATTTCTTTTGTTAGGTTAACTTGTCTCAACTCACTATTTGTCTCACCATGGTGTAGGTAAATGTATCCCCAAGTCCAATCATTTCAGTTACACCGTTACACAATCACGCTCCTGAATCTATCTACACACAACACAACACACAATTTCCACTGACTCCCCCGTCTGTTGTCTCCTTCCATCACTCTCCTCCATACTACTACCACTGTGCTGCAGGAGCTTTAGCATAGACATAAGTAAGCGGTCTGATCGGCTTGCATGGTCCAGCGACCTGGTGGAGGAAAGCTGAACTAGCCAACACGGAGCTAATATTGCTGTAATCAAGTGCAAAACTATTTAAAGATTTAAAAAGACGTGTTCATGATTACGCTCCTACCAAAAATTTACACCAGCAGCAAAATAGAATACACTTGGTTACTGCTATATTAGCTCTGTGTTTGGTTGAGCTCTGTGCAACCAGGTGGCTACACCACGCAGGCCGTTCACATTTGTGCCTCCACTCATCCCGTAAAACGCCCAGTCCCCTTGTGCTTGCGCTTACCTTCAGCGTGAAGTGATAGCGGCAAACTAGATGCTGTTGCCAATCAAACTAGATAGATAGATGCTAGATAGATAGAACTAGATAGATAGATGTGCAAACTAGACAGATGGTGGTGCCAATAGGATACCGACAGTCTGATGCTTGTCTGATGCCTTGCAGAGGGACACAATGTCACAGCTTGACATATCACCGATCGCTACGTTTGCAGCCACACAACGTAACAAGGGCGAACCATGGTGCTCACAAAAAGAGATTGAGACCAATATTGACCGCAGCTTGCGTCAACACGGAGCACATTGTAACACAAGCAGTGTGCCGGAAGTGCTTGAGTGTAGTGATAAATTGTCGTTGTGTATCCTCTTTCTGTTACTTTTTTTTATAGAAACAAATTAATCAACATTCAAACTACTACAAGAAAGATTCGTTCACAATAAAGTTGTAAAGTTATCGATGATGCGCCCTGTGTAGTAAATCGAATAGTTCGCCGTACTGACATCAGATGGAGAACGCGTCAATAAGGATGGGGCAGCAAAAAATCGGGGGAGCGGCGCCACTGCTATCGGTAGCGATGTACATTTTTAAAACCTTATAATAAATTACACAGCTACGTGAAGCGCTTAGATGCGTCACTTAATGATCAGAAGGACCTACTGTAATGACTCAGTACATTTGCACAAAGTTGTCAAAGTCGTTTCGGGTCCCTTAAAAAAAATTTGGTGCAGCCTGTATACAGAAAAACACCCTGTATTTTCAGCTTCCTACAAACCAAAATTTGTGTCACTGTAACTGATAACATGTCAGATCCTTCTTTTCTGGTTTCATTATAGCCACAGGTCAGACAGTCACTGAACGATAATTCGAAAATGCTCAATTATTCAGACAGCTTATTGGCAGCACCACCACTCACCCCATAGACAAGGTATGAGGGCAACCAAAATTTAAGACGCCTTACAGTGCACCACTCAATAATTCAGACTCTGCCTGCACAACAACCGCATGCTAATTCAGCTGCCAAGTCAAGCAGAAAGAGCTATGTTTTTGTCACTGGCACCCAACATGCCCAAACCATAGGACACACCACAAGCTAGGCCACCAAGTTGTAAAGGTTCCATTTGAGGTATGTCATGCATTGCATGCATGTAGCGTTTCTTCCTTTATGCATTTAATAGCAATATAGCTTTGGGCAACTTCTTAAACTGCTACTACGAATTTTTCACTCAGAATCCTGATGCAGCTTCAATGTCTGCAACAAGGAGGGCGACAATAAAGCAGGAGAAGTGCTGGACAATGACTGTTGTGAAGAAACCCGTGATCATTCAGCTATGGGAATGCAGTTGCCCTAGGGGACGGAAATTTGGTGCGCGCATGGACCATACTTTCATCTATCTGTAGCGACAGCAAGACAATGATTAAACACAGGCTAACCAAGCAGCATGCAAGCATAATCCTGCAGCTTTGCTTTTGAAAAAACTTTTTTTGGCGGGGGGGGGGGGGGGGGGGGCACTTGTGTTTTTTATGAAAAAAAAAACACAAGTGCCCACTTATAAAACACAAAAACACACTTATAAAATAAAAAACACGACCAACCAAATTTTATGTTTAATTCATTATGTCAATGTTTTTTTTATATCGAGGCTTGACAGCATTGGCATTTACACACATGCACAAAAAAGACTACCACACTTCCAGGAGTAATGATGGCCGAAAAACCAGCATAAAGAGAAAGCAAGGGTAACATATGTGGAGTACTCACGGCTCTCATGTGTCATATTCAGTAGCACGCGAACAGATAACAGGCAGGAGAAAAAAACGGCACCAGGTCCTCGCAGGCTCTGCAAAACTACTGAGGTAATCTGGCCTTCGCCTGTTTTGCTGCCACCAGCTCCTGCAGTAGGCTCATTCAGAACTGGGTGTACTATCAGGCTCGACTGGCACAGCAACAGCAGCCTGCAAACATGGAAAACTAATTTTAATTTGTTAATACGGCTAGTCATTGGGTTGCAAAAAAGAAAAAACAAAACACTGGAAAAACCTCGAAAGTAGTATTTAGAACGAAAGCCCTCCCTATTCGCATGTGTGGATCAGGAGCGTAAGTGGAAGTGTCCACCACACAGCTAAGCTGCTCGTTGCATGAACAAGAAATGTAGCACTGGCTCAGCACTGACATGGAAAAATTTCTAACAGCAAGTTCCTCACTGCACTATGCTAGTGAGAAGACCTATAACCAGTCTTTGCACAACGATAATACAGTAGAACCCCGCTGATATGTTTTCACAGGACCGTGAAAAAAAAAAAAAAAAAACGCAAGTGCCGGGAAACAGGAAAATTGAGAAATGGGAGTAGTGTTGAACTGCACACAATATTATTTTAATTCCTACGTGTGAAAAAGAGTCGTAGTTTCGCCCAACAGCCGAAGTATCGATTGCGATAGCAAATTAGAAGACAGATAGATATACAAAGAATAGTAGTTTTATCGTCCGTATAAACTTGTAAACATTCGCTTATTAACTATATTAACAAGCATGGCGTCAGCGCCCACAGGCAAACATGAACATTTCACATCGACTCGCGCGGACTCGCGCTGTCAAACGCTGGCGTGAGGAATTTAAGTGCCGCTGCAGAAGCGAGCCAAGTGACCTTTGTGCTGTTGTCTATCGCTTCAACGCAAACTGAGCGCCGAGAACACACAGCACGCACAAAGCTACGAGCCACCGACGCACTACACTGCATAGACTCTGCCCCCAACGCAGATCGCTTTCAGATACAGCCAAAAGAGCAAGCAAATGTGACAAGACGCATGGACTGGCACCATTCATGATCACAACAATCATGAAGAAAAAAAGAAATGATTATAAAGCTTCAGCAAGAACCACAGCTATCCCCGTAAAGGAAGCAAGTGCACAAAACTTTCAGGATGCACACAACAGTACTGACATGGTTCAAGGATACATTGGAGACAGTTCCAAGTTCAAGTCTGATGCCATGTTACAAGTCCAATGTTGCAAGAGAAAGAAAGCACTGCAATTCACTGCAGCAGTAGATGACACAAGGTTCAACGCGAATGTTGACTGGATTCATTGCTTACGTCAATGAAATTGGCAGACCATTTCTGGCAAGGAAAGAGCAGTGGTGGCAGAAGCTACACACAAGATTATGTGAGAGAAATGGTACAGCCATAGTCTGTAGTTGTGATCAACGATAATGAAACCACCGGTTTTTATTGGCTTTTCCAGACAAGAACACGGATTTCAAGGAGGAGAAGAGCAAAGGTGTGAAGACCTTTGGGCCACTGCATTGTGCTGTTGCAATGCAAATGGCATAGAGGAGTTCATTTGTGTGACACACGTATGATAGATGTGCATTTAAATTACGCTTCTTTGGTTTTAATTGGAAGTTTGCACCCGTCCGTTCTACATGTTCTGTCTGTGTGCTGTGTTTTTCTGCGCGCAGATCAGCCTATACCTACAGCTGAACCCGTTTACAATAAACTCGATAGCACTCTCGTGTGCCCAGTTCAGTCGCGCTTGCCTGTTTCGGAACTTCGCGTGCACCCTCCTTTTACAGAAACCACGTTTGAAGTGTTCGGAGTAAAAGCACGGCGTTTTTGAAAAGTTTGTTATATCTGGTTGCAGTTTCAATAGATCGAGATCGTTTCAAAGATAGAGTCGGAAAATCGTAAATGCTGTGAAATGTGGTCGTTATAACCGACAGATTGTTTTAGGTGGGTGCAACTTTGGTGTAATTAAAAAGCAGTTTGTTAAGCAGCATCAAGAATTTAGTGTTGCTGCTGTGGGCTAACCTGAGCTAACCAGAGTGCTAACCAGAGTGCTAACCAGAGTGCCACTTCTGCATGATCATTGTTCAAAAGATTTGTCCCTTCAGCAAATCCTCATTAAATGAAATCTGGTTTGCCAATAGAATGTGCTCTATCATATAACATAGACAAATGAAACACAGGTGCAGAGTAATGCAGTTAGTGCAGTGCAGAGAACACCTAGGTAGCAGCCCTACTTGTTCGAATTATTAGTCCTTGTTTCTTTGTACCAAACACTGAAATAAAGTGTCGAACCACCATATACAGTCGCCAATTGATAATTCCGACTCAACGGGGACTGGCAAAACGTCGAATAATCAGAGTCCGAAATACTGGATTCACCCAAAAATAAGTGATTTTATTCCACAAGTGGCCGAAAAAGGTGCGCTGTATTTTCGGATCATCACTTTCAAAGACGTTCAATTTCGCATGACTCGCTCAAGACACATTGGAGTCTAGGAGTCTTGGCACAACGCCAAGCATGCCGTATTTCGTGTCACAGGCACAAAACGCATCAGCATCGACGAGCAACTGCACTCTTGGAACAGTGCCAAGTACGCTATCTTTCACGTGACTAGCAAACATGTCAGCATCTACAAGCGATGGCATTCTTGGCACAGTGCTAAGCTTGCTATCTTATCACAGTGAGGAAATGCTTTCTCCCGTCGATGAATCCCGTACTAGTCACGCAAAATGAAGCGAAAAGGAAAGTATCTTTCGTAAGTCATCGTCCCAAGTTAATAAGCCCAAGTTTTAACTGCGTGTTGCTGCATGCATATGCGCTACTAGACTCTTTAGAATTCGCTAGTTTCGGTTTCGCGGAGCGCCGGCAACATGGCCGATGACCATTTCGGCAATGTCTCAGAACTAAAATGCTTCACTAGTTTCAGTTTCGGACCATCGGCGATATGGCTGGTGACCATGCCGGTGACGTCTCAGAACAAAAATATTGCTTTCTACTTGACTCCGATTGTGCAGTCGGAGTTCGAATTATCGCACAACGTGCGGTAAGGTGTCCAAAATTTCCGCCGTCTTTAGACATTAAGTCTATCTGACTATTGGCGGTGCTGCAGGGCTGTATGAATAGTCAAGCATCCGATTTATTGGTGTTCATAATTGGTCGTTGACCATACCTTAAGGGATCCTGAAACACTCCTCGAATTTGGTGAAAAAGTTAATGAAGTTTCACTTCATAAACACAGATTACGCGCAAGCGAACATGCACAGCAAGCACCGCGACATCGAAGCACAAGCGAAAAGGGCGTGAACGCGGTTGCAAACGCTACATAGATCTCGACAGTGTGACGCTGGTGTGCCACAGGGAAAGCACATATTGCTACACATGCAAGAAGAGATGCCGTGAACATTCACAGAGAGCACCGCGGCGTCGAAGCACAAACAAAAAGGCCGCGAACACGGCCACGGGTGTTACGTTGATCTGGGCCGGTATTTTGTAGTGATGCCTTTAAAGTAATAATGCCTTTTCGCGCTATCGCGCTTTGTCAGTGGTCAGAGCGACGGTCCGCTCACGATATCAACGTTCGCACTTTGTCAGTGGTCAGAGCGACGGTACGCTCGCGTTATCAACGTTGATATCGTGAGCGGACCGTCGCTCTGACCACTGACAAAGCGCGATAAGCGCGAAAAGGCATTATTGCTTTAAAGGCATCGCTACAAATACGGCCCTGGACGGTGCAATGCCTGGTGTGCCACAGAGAAAGTGCATATTGCTACGCATGCAAAGAAGAGACGCTGCGAACATGCACAGTGGGCACCGCGGCATCGAAGCACAAAGAAAAAGTACGCGAACGCAGCGATTCTCTTCTGGCGCCTACCTCCTCCGGGGCTCGCTTCCCTCACGGCAACAAACATAATTTCGCCTATTTCACAGACGGGGCATTTACGCATGCGCGTAAAAATATATTCAGCGGATAGCATACGCTTCTGTGAAAATCTCAACCAAATTTTGCAGTCATGTGCGACGTGTGGAGTTCACAAGCGGAGAGAAAAGGCACCTTTTTCGCAAACACCCTTTTTTTCAGGCCTTCTTCTCACCTGTTTTAAAGCTGCCGGCGCCTTGCATATGTCATAAGCAAGATTCCCATAGACTACTGCTATTGGCCAATAAATGACATCAATCAAGAAAGATGTTTGAATCAGTGCACTTGCTACTGTTACTGGGTATATTAATTGACATACTTAACTAACAGACTGGATTAAAGTGAAACTCTGAATTTCGAATTTGATAAGAATTATGACCACTGTCATGCTGCATGATTCTTGCAGCACCGCCACCTAACTAGCACCAATTATAAAGGCTATAAGTAAAAATTTGGACGCCGCAAGGGTTTCGGGCATTGACATGACGACCATGAACAAAGTTGCCGCCATGTCGACTATACTCTGTGTAATGCGGTTTATTGACAACTCGAAACGCGACCGTCTCAGTCGAGCGTCAGACACCGAGAGTGCAAGCCCATCTTCGTCGGCGGGCCGAAGATGACAGTGCGTCCATAGGGCGCCAGTCTTCTTCGCTACAACTGCCCCCTGGAGAAGGAGGAGCCATCCTGGCGACTCAAGGAGAGGAGAGGACAAGGGGGTCGTACTAGGGTTTAAGTCTCTGGACGTAGACTGCCTCGGTCCACGAGTCTCAACTCAGTAGATGGCGTTAGCGGCTCGACGATGTAGTTGACTGGCGTCGTCTGTTGTACGCGCGGTAGGAGACTGTGGTATTGAGCAAGGAGTTTAGAGGATAGACCAGGGGTGCTTGAAGGTATCCACAGCCAGACTAGTGAGTCCGGCTAGTAGGTGCAGGGAGGTGGGTCATCTTCGCGACCAAATTTTTGGAGACTCTGGTCTTCCGCTGTGAACGAACGGGCCAGCTGACGGCTTTCCTCGGCATACTGGAGGTTCAGATAGAGGCGTGCCCTCTGATGGGTCAGGCCGGTAGGGGAGAATGGTGTCGAGCGTACAGGTAGGTTCAAGGCCATATACGAGAAGACTGGCAAAAATCCCGTTGTGGCCTGTGAAGCGGTGTTTATAGGCGTACGTAACATATGGCTCCTCCATACCCAGCACCTCTACCAAATATGTAATGCGGTTTATTGACAACTCAGAAACTCGACCGTCTCAGTCGAGCTTCAGACGCCGAGAGCACGAGCCCATCTTCGTCGGCGGGCCGATGATGATAGTGCGTCCATAGCGCGTGCCAGTCTTCTTCGCTAATCTGTTTTACATTGCGTGCAATGCTGTGGAGGCTTAGAGCTACTTTTTGCCGTGCCTGGTTACCCCAACAAATAGTTCGGTGTTTTTGCCAGCAACTATGCAAAACTGCTCTTTATTCAGATTCAGTATTAAAAAAATTATAATACAGTGTAGACCACTTATAAGGTAAGTCGCCGGAGTCGCGAATATCCGCACTATAAGCGGTACCGCACTATAACCAAAGCAACAATCTTCAAGGCCCGCACATATGCAAAATGTACACCGAGCCGCCACGCGTATGCGACAGTTGAGGAATGCGGCTAGAACGTTTGCATTCACAGTCGAATCTCGTTAATTCGAACCAAATCACGCGGCGGCGCCTCCGACGGCATTGCTCCGGCACCATAGAGTAGTGTAGAGCGCTATAACGTAAGTCGCCGGAGTCGCGAATATCCGCACTTTAAGCTGTACCGCACTATAACCCAAGCAACAATTTCAAGGCCCGCACAAATGCAAAACATGTGCACCCAGCCGCCACGCGTATGCGACAGTCGAGGAATGCGGCTAGAACGTTTTCATTCAGTTTACAGTCGAATCTGTTAATTCGAACCAAATCACGCGGCGGCGCCTCCGACCGGCATTGCTCCAGCACCGCCATAAAGTAAAAGCTTAGGAGAGACCCCTCAATGTCGCGCGCGAACAAAACAAAGAATTAAAAATAACGCGGCAGAAATTTCACCCTCTCTCAGATGGCAAGGTCGCCGATTGTGCGTTGCGCCGGAACATGCGTGTACGTGCCGACGTCTCAGCCACGCTACCGTAGCCACGCTACCGTAGCCACGCGTAGAAAATGGCAGTGAACCCTTCTTTCCCTTTATGCTTCCTCTACTTTCTACTCGCGTGTTGACCTTGCACGCTGCAGCTACGGCGCAGAGGGAAGCAGCGGCGCTGTCCCAGGCCGGCCAACGAAACTGCCCCACGCCGGCAAACGCCCGCTTCCCGATAACGGCAGAAAACGAAACTTCGGGGAGCTGACGCCTGGCCGGCTGAAGCGGCGGCGCCTGCACGGCGGCGGGCGCGCACGGTGAGTCGAAAGTGAGGGAACCACCGAAGCGGCGGAGTTGCGAGGCGAAATCCGCTTCCCTGCCGCCCTCCTCCCTCACATTCCACGGTCTCTGCGTGCGCCCTTCGTCGTGCCCTGCCGGCGCCGCCCGCTCCTTGAAGTTTCGTTTACTGCCGTTATCGTGAAGCAAGCGTTTGCCAGCGTTGGCAGTTCATGGCCCCGCTCGCTATGCGCGCCATGATATTTCACAACTTGCACTCAAGATTCTGGTTTCAGCCTCACTGGCTGTCGTTCGCACCTTGTGCCCCTCTCCTCCACTTTGTCTCTCTTCCTCAAGCACCTTGGGGCGCCGTTTGAGGGGAGCGTTCGCCGTTTCCGCTGACTTCCGTATTCCCAGGCAGCCGCACTGTAACCGGTATTTCGTTTCCCGCAACTGCACTATAAGCGATATGTGTATACATGGGTGCTATGGGAAATTAACGGGAATCTGAAAAGACCGCACTATATCCGGTCCTGCACTAAGAGGTTACGTTATAAGTAGTCTATACTGTAAAGTTTAGGAGACCCCTGAATGTCACGCACGAACAAAAAAAAAAAAGAAAAAAAAAAACAAAGCGGCGGAAATTTCACCTCTCTCAAATGGCAAGGTGCCGATTCTGCGTAGCCCAGCGTAGAAAATGGCAGTGAACTCTATTTCTCCTTTATGTTTCCTCTACTTTCTAGTCACTTGTTGACCTTGCACGCTGCGGCTATGGCGCATAGGGAAGCAGCGGCGCGTCCCAGGCAGCCAACGAAGTCGCCACGCCAAATGCCCGCTTCCATAACGGCAGAAAACGAAACTTCGAGGAGCTGGCGCCGGCGCGCACCGGTGACAGTCGAAAGTGGGGAGCTATGAGGGGAGCCACCGAAGCGGCGGAGTTGTCCGATGCGAAGTCCACTTCCCTTGCCGCCTCCCCCTCACATTCCACGGTCTCCGCGTGGGCCCTTCGCGTGCCGTGCCGCCCGCCCGCTCCATGAAGTCGTTGGCCGGCGTTAGCAGTTTCGTGGCCCTCGCTCGCTATGCGCACCATGATATTTCACGACTCGCACTCAAGATACTGGTTTCAGCCTCAAGGCTGTTCGTTCGTCACCACGTGCCCTTCTCCTCCACTTCGGCTCTCCTTTCTTCCTCGAGCACTCCTTGGGGCGCCCTTTAGGGGCGCGTTCGTCGTCTCCGCTGACTTCGTACTGCCAGGCAGCAGCACTGTACCGGTATTTCGTTCCCCGCAACTGCACTATAAGCTTACGTGTATACATGGAGTGCTATGGAAAATTAAAGGGAGTCTGAAAAGGACCACAGTATATACGGGTCCTGCACTGTAAGCGTTATGTTATAATTGGCTATCTGTAATAAAAATCGATAGGAGGACCAAACAGTGTTTACGAGTGCTAATACTACGTTGTTTAAGATCACTTTGCTTTTGCTGTTTGTTGTTTTCCTTTGAGGTTTTTCATTTGCAGCTTGTCACAGTAACCTCACGTGCATACTCGCACAATGCAAGCATACGCTGTTGGTGCGCAGCGAAGCGTAGACTGGCTGATAGATGCACCGCAGTATTGCGTGAAATCTCGCATATCCCATACAACGCCACAAAAAGTTTATGTGAAGCATACTTTCAAGTGTCCAGTAAAAAAAAATTGTCCAGGCAAGCTGCTGAATGCATGCATTTTTTATTCATAGCTTCACGTCTAAACCCCTTGACTATGAAACATGTGAAGTGTGTGTTAGGATGACCAAACTTCTTGTGCACTTTCCCCAGTGTTACACGCTAAGTATGAACGGAGTGGCACGAAACCACAACTTTGGTTTCCGACTCCCCAACGAAGCAGTGCGGGTCAGGCCTAGTAGCATAAGCAGTGTGGCGGGTGGAGTGGCCAGTTGCAAGCCATCGCGGTAAACTCGCGCCAGTATGTTCGCACTCGTAGACCTTAT
The DNA here is from genome assembly GCF_013339745.2 of Dermacentor silvarum. Lineage (NCBI taxonomy): Eukaryota > Metazoa > Arthropoda > Arachnida > Ixodida > Ixodidae > Dermacentor > Dermacentor silvarum. Next base: position 72,251 of record NW_023606670.1, on the reverse strand, counting down.
CAACAATCGAACGTGAGATCAGGCGTACAGGCTAGACTGACGGCCGTAGTTGCGGACACGTACAGTCTCCTTCCGTGTACAAAAAGTCTGTCGCAGCGTGCGCACTCTATTATAAATTCAGTGGAATCTCGATGATACGATCACGGCTAATACGAATTTCCGGATGATACGAATTTTTCTGTGGTCCCGGCCGAGCCCCATTACTTTGCAACGTGCTAGAGAACGGTTGTTAAGAATCGATTTTCGACCCGCGTCGGTTGATACGAATAAACGCCGCCCCACCGACTGCCACGAAAGAGACAGCGCGCACACGCGCTTTCTCCTTTTCTCTTTTGGTGCGGAGGCACGGACGCGGCACCGGACAGCGCGGAGGCCGCAACTGGACGCGAAGAGTTTGACGCGGTGGCGCTTTTCTTGCTTTTGCGCTTTTCCCCACGCAGGCGTGGGGAAGTGCGGTCTATCGCTTCAACGGAAACTGAGCGGCGTAAGCACAGCGCATACAAACGGCAGAGCCGTGTGGAGATCGCTTTCAAGATAGGGTACGCGCGACAACCCCAACAGCCGGCACAGGCGCAAAGTACAAGTATGCATTTGTTGGCAGAGTAGAAGCCCTCCCCCTCTCTCTCCTTCCCTCCCTCCTGCGCTGCCTTCCCGCTTTGCTCCTTTCGCGTGGGAGATTGCGTCGCCAGTTACCCTTGCACCCGGTTGCAAGATACGCATTCGGTGCCCCACAGCACAGCGACCCCCCCCCCCGGCCTTTCGCGCGACAGAAGCAGGGCCAGGCTCGACTGGCGCGCCGCCGTGACAGTAGTCGTGTTTGCTCTCTGCTGTGCGTTCGATCTCCGTGCGTGCGTGAAGGTGCGCGTGCCCCGCGCGAAAGGTGCGCTTTCACTCGCACATACGGCGCGCGGCGACGATTTTATCGCCCTTGGACTCATGCTCCACGTCTTATGCTCCTCCTCCGCATCGTCCTCGTTGATCTCCTTTCCCGTCGGTGGGCGCACCTCGTTGAGAAGCGTGCTCGCTACCGCCCTTGTCGGCGAGATTTTCCAGCGGAAGCCGCATTATAGCCGGTATTTCGTCTCACACGGCTGCACTGTAAGCGGTATGCGTATAAATGGAGTTCTATGGGAGGTAAACGAGAGTCGAAAAGGCCACGTTGTAGCCAGTGCTGCACTATAAACAGTTACGTTTATAAGTAATCTATACTGTAAATGCTTTTTACGTGCGTGTACCTGAGTAAGTTCACCTCTGACTCTTTAATTTAGCTAGTTTTAATTGTTTCGATGATACGAATTTCGGCTAATACGAATATTTTTCGTGACCCGCGGGATTCGTATCATCGAGATTCCACTGTATAGAAATCACGAACGTATTTTCGTATCTGATGAAACTTTGTTATAACAAGGTTCAACTGTATTACATCTTTTTTCCAAGCTACAACAAAACTTCAAAAACTATGTTCTAAGTCAGGAACAAGGCAAAAACAAGTCTACTGCAACTGGGCACAATCACGAGTGATTATAAGAAAATGATTGCACAGAAAAACATTAAACCAAAAACATGACAAGTTACGGCTTCAAAGAAGTTTTCAGATAAAGAACAAGAAAAGTAAATTACAGTGATCCTGATTTAATTCTGGGGTGGAAAGTACACAGCCTTGGAGTTTCTAGCCCTGTCTTTTAATATGCCACTGTACAGCGGTGCTCACACCATTTGGACAAGGCGTAATAATTTCGGAAGAATGGACATGTGCATTTACATGTTCTCTGAAGCTTTGACCAAAGCTTCATGTCATTTGCACCCTCAATGTCGACAACACCCATTGAAACAACAGCTTGACGTGCCGCACCGGCGTCATGCACTGCCATCACAAAGAGAGGCAGTGGAGGCAGGCTGTGGCAAGCAATGGAAGCATCACCACATGATCAAACATGGCAGCGCCATGAGAGTGCAATGAAAGGCATCTATAGCCCTCTTTGTGCGCAGATGGAACTTTTCATCACTCAGAGAATGGTGTGTGCAGCTATGGTGAAGAATTTTTCTAGTACAGTGCACTATATTTCTCTCTAAAGAGAGCTTTATATGTCAAATATTGGAGCAGTAAGAAAACACAACCAGCACTTTGCTTAAGGAATGGTAGGAAAGAAATATTTCCTATTCCTTAGTCAAAGGTGTTCAAGCTCTAGTACTCTGATGCACTGTTGAAATTTTCACAACCTCAGGCGGCAGCATTGTGAATAACTTTTTTCATTTAAGTGGTACCCTGCTGCCTTGTTTACATCTTTTACTATGTATATAATAATCATAATAAATTTGGAATGCCAATCATTTCCATATAATGAACATGTAATAACAAATCAACTTCAATGCTAATACAAAAAGTCAGACATAAGAGATAAAAGGTTACACAAATCAATGCATTGCCCACTGTTCCATGATGGTTCAACTACCAAATTGATGAAACTGCCATCTGGCGCACGCAGACACTCACGCTAGGTTTCCCCTTTAGTAATTCTTTGTAAACACACTATGCTCTTAATGTAAACAAGCCAGCCTGTACGCAGTACATGGGGAATGAACAAAGATGTGTCCTAGAGTGGCAGAAGGCACACATAATTTGTGCGAATTTGTTCGTACACTTGTGCCCATCTCAAAGGGAATCTGCTGTAACTGAATCAATGATGACTGAATGACAACACGTGATAGTGATACGATACAATCTACACAAACTGGGAAGCGTTTTTGAGACAGTCTCATTGGTACTTTTGTCTCCCCCATTTCTTTCATAATACAGTAAAAGCTCGTTAATTTGACACCCATTAATTCGGAAATTCGGATAATTTGGACGGCTCTATGGCCCCGGCCAAGTGCATGCTAGTATATGGGACCAAACCTTCGTTGATTCGTCAGAATTTGGCCCCGCACCACTTAATTCGGACAAATGCTGACGGCTGCCGCTACACGAAAGTGTGATAAAGCAGCGCTGGCACCACTGGAGTGAAACCAAAACCTGAGAGGCATCGCCATCAACTAGTGGGCGATCGCAGCGTCACCGAACGTCAGTGTCTTCTTTCTTACAACGACTATTACAAAATACTTCAGCAAATAAAGGTATGCTTCTCCAACGTGATTTTAATGTTGTTTTTCTTGTTCATTCTTTAATTCGGCATTCGGATAATTCGGACATTTTTCCAGTCCTGTGCGATCCGAATTAACGAGCTTTTACTGTACAACAAAAAGTGCAGCAGAACCGTTATACAGCAGTACAGCTTATGTATTATGTAAAAGTACAACACTGAAAAATTGCAGTTATGAATTCCTATATGCAGCATTGTTACAAGTGGGTATAACGGTGCTATAAACTTGCCTGACGTATGATGCCACCATGAGGGAGCCCTTGAAATCCAGCAGGTACCTCTGGTTGTCAGGGTTCATATATGTAACCTAGGCCAAACAGATGACAGATGATCAGAACAGATATTACTCTTGGTTAGGCTTTCTGAACATGCACTAACCTGCATTGACCAGAACCTCCTGACCATTCACATCCTTGAACACTTTCTCACACATTTTTTCTAGTGGTCTGTTAATCTCAATTTACTTTAGCAGATACAGAAAGTCAGCTGAAGGGCTGAATAAATGTACAAGCTCGAGTCAATTAGACAAAATTCACAATTCAATTTTTTTTTTTCACTACTTTGGGATGCTTTCTTGAAGACCATAGGTTACTTTCATAATTTAAGAAATAAATTTCCCACTGCCATTTCTATCTAACAAAGTTATCACACGCCACATACATGCACTGGTGGCCTCCACTCAGGTGGAAGCAGCAAGCAAAATAATTGCTGCGTTGTAGCCCATGTCTGCAATACTGTAACCGTGGAGCATTGCTGGTTGAGTGTTGTCTGAACTCTCATATGATGTCAATCAAGATGGAGAAAAGTAAAGACAATATGGAAGCAAAAAAACTGAAAGCACAGAGGAAATTAATTGTTTTGAATGATACAAGAACATCAATCATGTTTCCTATTTGATTAGCATCAAGTGAAAGAAAGCAAAAGAAAATATACAAGCCACCAGTTCCAAACAAACACGCAGCTGCTGCATGTCGTGCGAGCTGCTTTATTAATTTGGTTGCAACAGTAGCTATCAATCAAAGAGAAAGCAGCAGTAAGAAAAAGGCCAGCTGACACTACAACAAATTAATCTAAATTGCAACAACTTCAGCAAATGCCAGTTTTTAATGGTTGCACTTACACCAAACAAACACGCAGCTGCTGCATGTCGTGCGAGCTGCTTTATTAATTTGGTTGCAACAGTAGCTATCAATCAAGAGAAAGCAGCAGTAAGAAAAAGGCCAGCTGACACTACAACAAATCAATCTAAATTGCAACAACTTCAGCAAATGCCAGTTTTTAATGGTTGCACTTACAGCAGCCTGCCAAAAAAATTTTGCACTGCCAAGGTGTCAAGAGAAAAAGCCAGCATGAGAAAGCAAATTGAGACGTATAACTACCACAATGCACATAAAAAAGGCATTCTCAGGCCAACTCTCTCTCATGAAGAACTTGTACTCTTGCACCAATCTCTGGCAGGTGTTGAATGCAACACCTCCCATCATCTAAATGTTGACAAAATGAATGCAGAATGCTCACGAGGTCAATGGCCACCTGCACTGTGGAATGACCGCAAGTGCTAAAATTCTCAAGAGTCTTCCTTACACCCATGTCACACGGCGCTCGTGAACTCCCTGCAACTAGTAAAGCATGAGGCTTCCTAAAGGAGCTCAACCTAAAGGGAATTGTGGTCGTGTTACACTGCCATAGCGAATTTTCAGCAATAGCCACCAGAGGCACATCAGGTGCTGTTCGGGTGTATGTGCACCAAATTTTCAGTTTAAATTGCTCCTAAAACTACTTTACCTAAAGGTGTTTAAATTAAAAATTATTAAAATTTTATGCAAGAAACTGCTTCTCTAAAAGTAAAATATACTCAAAAAGGACACCTAGAGTGATGCTGGAAACGGGGTTTACCCGTGTTTTTGTGTAAACAGTGATACGAATGGTTTATGCCATTTCGGAGCAGGTTTGAAAGCAATTGAAAACTATATTATGGAGCTACTAGGCAAGCCATTTGAATTACACTAAGTGGTTGCTGGTTCATAACCTCAATCTAAACACTAAAATATGCGGATCCCACGCACTGTGGAGTCTATTTAAGCAAAGCTTCTATGCTTTTGCTTTGATTTACAATATTTAGCAGTGATGTTGACGGCGAATGTGCAATTTCTTCAGCGTTTAGTCAAATACGAGAACACACAGGACACACAGGGAGACGTGTTTGCTAAAGGCATTCTTGTGCGCCATTGTTCATAATCTCTGAAAGGGTAGCATTATCATTGCCTCAAATGGCACATCACATCGTGGCAGAAATGTTAAATTTTACCACGACGGATTATGAAGCACGCTATAGTAGCAGACTCCGGATTAATTTGACATCAAGGTGTTCTTTAACGTGTACCTAAATCTAAGCGCACTAACATTTTTGTATTTCATTCCCATCGAAATGCGGCTGCCACAGTCTGGATTGAACCCGCGACCTCAAGCCATGTCATAGCCATCAAGCTACCGCAGCGGCACCGTAGTGTTGATTTGACGCGCGACCGCTTCTGTAGTGTCGCCTAGACCCTACAGTGTTTTAATGTGGCTTTGCGTCTGCATGCCCTGCCTCATTTGTCCACTTGACAAATATGCATGGCGTTTATTTTTTCAGAAATAGCAGTTTGCCCGCAACCACTGCTTCCTTGCTTTCTCACGTAACCTTTTCCCTCTCCCACCCTCTGTATGGGAACTGTGAGAGTGGCAAGGCACTCATTTCGCGCGATGGAAAAAAGGGGGTTGACTTTCCTCTCTGCCATGCTCCTGCCATGTATGTTCATGCTCTGAACCACCCCCCGACATAAGGAAATAGCAGCAGCAGCGCTAAAGTCATAGGAAGAGGCAAAGAAAGCCTCACTTCAAAATGAACACCCCTTCATCACAGTCCTCACAATGGACTGCAACAAAGTGCTAGTGTCCCATGATGTGCTTAAAAAGCACTTCATTGGTTTAGAAAAGCACTTCATTGGTTTAGAAAAGCACAATAGCACTTGGATGGGCTACGTGCAGACTTTGGAGACATTTTGAGAACCTTCAGCGTGATTTAGCCGGTGAAAGACAGTCATCAGGAAAGATAAATGAGTGCACGCGGCAATATATAGATGATTTTAAAATAAAGAACATTTTAGAGTGCAACTCTTAAGCATCCATTGCTGCGTTGAGCGTCGGCATGCCTCGGCATCCCTCGTAACCGAGCGGACGAAGGATGAAAGAGCGAACGCGGAGATGAAAGACGACGATAGCGAAGAGAGTGAGAGGAGGAAGCTACAGTAAAAGCATGAGGTGAAAAGCAGAGGAGAGTATGGCGAAAGGGTGAGGAGGAAAGCAGAGTGCCGCACGAGACTACGAGACTGTGCCATAGTATTAGAGCGCAGCTCTTATGTGCCCAAGGATGGATAGTTGGGCGAGTTGGTACGGTAACATATCTTGGTATAAGCGCGAATATGTATATTGGACAGAGCGGCAGATGCCTCAATATTAGACTAAATGAACATCAGCATTCTCTTAACAATCCCAATGCTTCTCATCTAGCCTCGCATTGTTTTACGTGCGGTTGTAGGCCATTGTTTGAGGACACAAAGTCCTTTCTAAACACAAATGCCAAACTACATGGCAAATAATTGAGGCATTTCACATAAAAAGACTAGGAGAAACTTGTGTTAGCCATTTATCATTGTCAGAAGGTGAATTTCAATATTTGCTCAGCACGAGCGTCAGTGCGAAGTAGTGTGCTTTTTTTCTTGTTTAAATTTTAACGGCTTCACCACTTTCGGATTAGTTTTTTCTGGCAACTGTTATACGTTCGACCATGTGATGTTTTCTTTGCTACGGTTTTTGCAATCACTTATATATGTTTGTTTTTGCAATAAAGATTTAGTTGTGAGTTAGCGCTCGTCCGTCTTCTTCGCGCTTATACCAAGAATATGTTCTTATGTGCCCTTTCCTGGATTGGATGGAGGCGAGGAGGGGGTGGTGCCTTGTGCGAATTGGCCGAGATTCTCCAGACTTCAGAATCTTTGACCAGTGGCAAATTGTGCTGAACCTGACAATGAAACGGCTACGCGCAGAGCGGTGATCGAGTCACGTGATGCGCGTTCCTTTCGTCTGTCGCGCAGATTGGTCTTACGTTAACCCACCCGCCGTAAAGTTGGCATAGCCCTTCTGTATTTTGGAGAAAAACCAGACCGAAAAGCTTTCTATGGAATAAATAAAAGGTTACCGCAAAAAACAGGTCCACTATTGAGAATAGTGGATCTCTGTTGAGAACCAAGAACCTCATTGATTTAGTAAACAGAACGTCACTAATTCAATAGTTTGAGGGGAAAAAGCACTTAATTCTATTCAACAGAAATTCTATTGACAAAAAACATTCCGTATTTACTCGCTTAATGAATGCACTCGCGTAATGAGCGCACCCCTCACTTTTCCAATCAACAAGTGTGTTTTTTCTTTTCCTCGCATAATGAACGCACCCTGAACTTGCTGCCTTCATGTGAAGCAAGAGACACACTGTACGATTCGGCGTCTAATATGCTGTCCGGCGGGTACGACTGTATCGGACGCCGTATCGTACCATGTGTCTCCTACTTTTATTGCGATAGCAATTATAGACACTTCTGGCGCATTTTTGCCCTTTTGCCATCGGCGCCAACAATCGCGTCTGAATCTCCCACGTTTGAGAGGAAAGCGGGGAGGAAACCCGCCGTATTCCGACACGCGCACAGCACCGGAGAGAGGGTAGGGAAGAGGGCGGCTGCACGCACCCTATCGCAAAACCGATCTACATCGGGGGGGCTGAGTCTAGGTGAGAGGCTTATACCTTTGTGCGAGCTCCGTTCTCACCGCTCAGTTTACGGTTAACCCTTTATTGACGAGTGTTGCCTACAGGCAACATATCAGAAAAAAAAAAATCTTCTCACCCAGTTTCAGCATTAAGTACGAAGTTCTTGGCTAAATATCTTTGGCCAACACTGAATGACAGGCAGCAAGCATCATATATTGGTTTAGTGCAGGAAAACTGGATGAGGAAGAAGTTTGGCACGCGACTCACTGTCTTTTGAAAACGAGGTCAGAGGAGCAACGCCAATGCAAGGTATCTAGCTGCAGTGGTGTCACAATGTGATGTAAAGCAAATGAAATGTACACCTATGGTTCATATGATGAGAGCTGTCTGTAAAAATTGAAAACGAAGCCTTGGGTGCCTTGGTGTGAAGCCCACTTCCAATTTCCCGCCTGGGGTTTTCCCCCGATTGCTGAAAAACTTGTACAAAATATTTTTTCTTTTTGTGAATTATGCCTATTCTTGATGTGTTTGTACATTTAGATAGAAAAATTATTTTTTCTGGCTATTTATATGTCTCGTCCTTAAAGGGTTAAGCGATACACAGTACAAAGGTCACTTCGCTCACTTTTGCTGCCGCACTTCTTCACACCAACGTTTGACAGCGAGTGTCCGTGGTCATCGAGTGTGATATGTTCATGTTTGCCTGTGCATGCTGACACCATGCTTGTTAATTTACATAGTTAGCAAATGTTTGCAAGTTCATCCGGCCGATAAAACTATTATCCTTACTTTGCGTATGTCTACACATTTGGCATCGCAATCGATGGTTCGCCTTTCAGGTGGAACTGCAACTTTTTTTAGAGGTGCCCGCGGAAAAAAGGTCGCTTAAAATTTTACCCCGTATAATAAACGCAACCCCAACTTTGCACATGTATTTCTCTGGAAAAAAAGTGCATTCATTATGCGAGTAAATACGGTACTTCCAGTACTTCCTATACTAGAACTGAGCTGTAATCAACTGTTTTTTTTTCCCTACAGGAAAAAAATTCGTTCCGTCTTGTGCCCAAGGATGGACTGGCGAGCCGGAGACTCCGAACATATTTAGAGCCGTGCCGGCCCGTAGGTAAGGTAGCGCCGTCGACACTGTTGCTCTGCTCAAAGTCTTCGGCCTCTTATCAGACCGGCGAGAACTCCCGTCAGCAGTTGGCGCACCTGCGTGATGAAGTGCTGTGTGCCAGGATGCCCTAATCGAACAGAAAATTGGCGCGAAGGTCTGTCCTTCCATAGGTAAGCACAATGAACTTTTCTTTTATATGAAAATGGAACTGCAATATTCACGATCGCTAGTGACTAGGTACGTGCTCGTGTGAATTATAACTGACGAAATAGTGGTGCAATACTATTCATGTCATTTTTTTCCAACTTTGTCATTATTCCCACTAAGTGTTAAGCATTATTTCTCCTTAAAGTACTTTTATCAGCTAGCGTACACTCCTAAAAAGCCCACGATGTGAAGCTATTTATTGTCGAAGAATTACATTTCCTTCTATAAAAATTATTAGACTGAATTTTGTATGTATTTCTTGTGGCTGAAAACAATCAAAATTGCATAAAACTAATAATTGAAGAAACCATGAAAGATTAGTCTTCACATAACATACCAAGTTTTGCAATAACCGCCACGAACAATAATTTTGTTCAGAATATTCTGCTCGTAGTAACACGGCTTGTGAGTGCAAAGTTCAAACATCATGTTGCAAGTTCAATCACTCCCGTGTTGAGGCTAAATATCATTTTTTTTTCAGAAGATATGATGTTGGTTGACATATGTTAAACAACAGGTAAATGACAGTTGAGATGAAATAATGCAGTTTTACTTTAGAGTACAGGAGTGAACATCATTTTCATTCATTTATTAGTAGTACCCTGAAGGCCTGGAGGCATTACAGAGGGGGCATTACACTACATTATGTAGTGTTACAGCTATCTATGATATTTTGTGTGAAACATGCACTGCGAAGTTACTACAGCTCCATTTTCCCCGAGATTTAATTAGTTGTATGTGCATTTTACAAGCACACTTAGATCAAACAGTTTTCTACACAAGGGGAAGCGGTGTGTAGGGAAAGCATGCACAGATCATGCGAGGCCTTTTGCATGACTCTGCAACGGTTGTGTAAATCCATTCTACAGCAAATGTTATTGTTGGACCTTAAAAATATCTGGTGGGTATTCTTTAACTGCAGACGCTTGCAAAGGACAGGCCACAGCAATGAATCAACCTTAAAGTGAAGCAGCTACATCCACGGGAACATAACAGCATCAAGTTGAGCCAGTAAGTTGATGCACAGCTGTATGCAGCCATAATGCATGTTTCCAGTTTGATCATACCTTTTCATGACTGTGGTAGATATCCCCCACCATTCCTAAAGTTAAATATGTTTTTTATATTCAGGCAGGTCTCTCTCAAGCGACAATGGATATGGACATCTCTGAGGGCTTGTCTGATGTGCTAGCAGAGGGTACTGCTACATCTGCTAGCGCGTCCATGACTGATTCAGACATCGCTGATGAGCCTTCCGAAATCCAACATGTCCTGGCATGTTTGATTGTCGTAATGATCACAGAGCTTGCTTAAGACATTTTCTCACGTGTGCTCTGCTTATTCATGTTCTGATCTGCTTTGCAAAAATCTGGTGTTTCCCTGTAATATATTTTGTATTTCACCTTTAAAGTAATATTGCAGTTTCAAAAATGCATATGAGACTGTCATGCAGCTTTTCGTAAGATGTGTTCGACAGATTTAGAGATCTATTAGTAATGCTCAGAATGAAGAGAAAGATAGAACTGTTCAACCTATCATCGGCTACATTACAGCCTTTTTGACACAGGTGACAAGCAGACTTGCACTGACTTTGCATTTTTATTCCCCTAGAGCACACAGATATGTACGAGCTCTTTTCAACACTTGCCTTCTGCATCCAAAGACACTGTGTAAATGATATTGTGCAAATCATTGCGTAAATCAATCACTGTGTAAATGATATTACATATGACATTGATAGGGCTACTGGCTTTTCAGAAGAGGCAATGACTGCATTGGCTAGGAAGGTAAAGCACGGCTCTCCACATTAAGTAATCTGGTTTTGGATGAGATGGCCATTCAGAGAAGTGGTTCCATGGATATGTTGACATGGGCATCGATGTCAATGATGACAGCTTTCCAGTTGCCAAAGATGCATTTGTTTTAATGCTTGTTGCAATCAATGGCAGATGGAAGCTGAGGATTGGCTACTTTCTAGTGCATGGCCTTGGTGGTGAGCCAAGGGGCAATTTGGTTCTGCATGCTGCTAGCTTCACTCACAAAAAAGGTGCACACATTGTGAGTTTGACATGCGATGGTGCTGCAGCGAATTTGTCACTGCTGCACAGCCTTGGCTGCAAGATGGACCTGACTGAGCTGGATGCTTCTTTTCCGCATCCAGTGACAAAAAAGCTTCTCTTTGCCATGTTGGATCCCTATCGCATATTGAAGCTACTGCAGCACACCCTGTTTGATAAAAAGGCTATTGTGATACAAACAAACAGTTCATATTGTTCAAACACATTGATGAGCTGCATGAAATCCAGTACACAGAGGGCCTACATTTGGCTAACAAACTTAGACAAGCACATATTAACTGGAAAAACCAGCCCTTGAAAGTCTCATTCTTGGCTCAAACGTTTAGTCAATCGGTTGCAGATGCTCTTAGTGACTGCAGAGCTCAAAAAATTTCAAAATTTTCAAATTCCTTGCCGACAGAAGAGCTTATCAGACATGTCAACAACGCATTTGACATTAAATGCAAGACATCCAAGGCAAGAAGAAAGAGAAGACCGCTGTGTCCTGAAAATGTGGCTCCTGTCACTGCGTATGTCAAAGAACTGATGGCCTACTTTTGCTTGCTTAGGGAGTCTGCAGCTGGTAAACTAATGACAGGGATCAACCAAAAGACAGGCTTCATTCGCTTTGTGGTGTGCTTAGACAACCGTCTATACAACCATTTGGTTACAGAAAATGGCCTATTGGCATATCTTTCGACTTCCAAGCTCAGTCAGGACCACTTGAGTTAGTTTTTGCTGCAATAAAATCATTTGGGGGCTGCAATGACAACCCAACAGCAAAGCAGTTTGCAGCAGCATTGAAGCGTCTGATAATTCGCAATGGTCAAGGACACTGATGGCGGAAATTGCTTTCTATTGGAACACATCGAAATTCTCTTTGCATGCTCCTCTGAAAAACCATCCTCCATCGATGTAATTAACCTCACTGCCCCTCAGAGAAGCCCTGCAGCCAGTGAACCACTCACAGAAGCAATTTACAGCATCACGGTTACTCTGCTAACCCAGGCAGGGGTCTTGAGCTGGGTGCCTGCGGCTCGCAGTACAGGAAGAATTGCTACACAAGTTGCCTCGTGGGTTGATTATGTCGTGATGGCCCACACAATTAATTCCTTTATCCATCAACTTCAGCTGTCCCACCAGTTTTATGGTAAGGCATTTGTCTTTTGAGTGACTTTGTAAAGTGCATATATTGTTCAGAGCGTTGTACGCAGATGTCAAACTTTTATAGAGGGAAAATGTGATGCCTAATTGTAAATTCTGCAAGTGCATGTTTGTGTGTCTTGCTGAATGCTGTAGCTTGAATCACCTGCATGCACATTATGCTAAACAATTGTTCTGTTCAGCCCAAGCTAAACAGTGTGGACAATGACGGTAGGTTTGCTGGCCTACCTTTCACTAGAGCAAACTATGTGATGACATGGATATGCTGTGAATGCTCTCAATGAATTAGTGTGAGCTAAGTATACTCTTGAGGTGACAATGTTTTTTTTAATGTTTATCCTGTGTGTCTTTTACCGACCTTTGCGGAAATTAGCCACTGTCACCTGGAATACCTTGGTTTTACTATTTTCAAATAATTTAATGTGCTCACTTTGTCCACTTGCTTTACAATAGCCTTTTATGATGCCAGATTCACTGTAACCACGCACATTTGGTGTATACACTCAATGAGTGTTTTAAATACTGTGAAATATTCATTCGAGGTTCACAACGTAATAGAGCCGTCGCCTCTTAATTTTGCGGTGTGTTGGCTCAGCTTCAACGGTGCTAACCTCTTTGTTGGTATGTGATACAACATAAGCTTTGTTGTACATTTACTTGCAGCAAAATGCATTGTATTTTAATGTTGACATACTTAGTTTGTGGGTCTGACCTCACATCAATTCTTTCAACTTTGACTTTGTGAACTACCACTCTTTTTTTTTTTTCGATTTCTGCATATGTATTGCTTACTTTTCCGACAAGCGCAATCACCGAAGCCTTTCAATATTTGTGAGGACAGCGCAGATATAAAAATTATACAATTATAGCCCTGTATTGAAGGCGTTTGCATACAAGGCATTGTAAGCAAACTGCAGCTACATTCAAGGATAGCTGATCCCAATGACCAGTTTTTATTAAACGTATCAATACTACATGTGATATAGTTTACTTTGTATAACATTATTACAAATTCCTGTGGCATACGAGTATGCTAATACTGATACTAAAGCGCAGTGGCAATAAGTTTTTCCAACTTACTGTTTATAATTTTCTTTTGTGTATTATCTATCTTTGCAATGACTTCTTTAAATTATAAATTGGCTTTCTTCTGTATTCGTGTGAAATCTTCTGGCTTCTATAGGCGCAATAAACATTGAATAAAGAATGAAACAATTACTGCTGTCATAAAAATGTGCTTTCCATAGTACAAGTACACCAGCAACACAATGAATCCCAAGTGCAAATGAATGCTGCCATTTTTCCCTTGCCGCTATGTATTCAGTTTTCGTGCAGTTTCACACTAGCAGGGGAAGAAGGGTGCCTCTGGCAGTGTTTGATTCTAGGACATAATTATGCTGTGGAGGTATACTCGCATTTGAAAACAGCTGAATAAGCTCTAGATGATGCACCAATTCCGCCCATTTGCTTTATTTTATAACGAAAATGGATCCCCGAGGCGCGTCTCAGCAGCGTCGTCGCAACACACTATCTTGCAAAATAGTGCACGTAAATCTGAATAAACGGCGACGACTTCGGCGTTTAGAATGCAGGCTAATGCTATTTATCCCTCTCAAAATAAAACACGCACACCAGAGCCTTTTATTAAGCGAAAATGCGACAAGAAAAGTGTCCCTCAAAACATCTTGTTTCTTCCTAGGTGCAAGACAGCGTGACAAAAATTATTTCTCTCAAAACACGCACACCAGCCTTTTATTTAGCGAAAATGTGACAAAAAAAGTATCCCTGACAGCATCTCATTTCTTTCTAGGTGCAAAACAGCCGGACGAAAATTAGCAAGATAATACGCACCACAGCTTAAGGTGCACAACGGCTGATTTGACGAAACACGAGTACGTGGGAAAATAGACCACATTCGGGTGTCTGGACGGGTTTCGAGCCGCGAGTGCTGGTAACTCCACTAACCGCGCGGTGGTAAGCACAAGTTACGCCTTGAAATTTCCGTCTTCAGGAGTCAGGCGCCCCAGTCTTGCTCCACGTTTCAAGGCATCGCATTTGAAGCGAAGAACGACGCGCGCAGTAGGAGACAACCACCACCCGCATATGGGCCTCCAAGCCTGTGACGGCAGGCGCCACTAAAAGTTACCACGTACCAAACAATCACGAATGCTCAGGCAACCTTGTGGGCCTATTCCTACCCAAAAGGCACCGCGCACGGGGCCCCTGAGAGAGGGAGGGGCGGCTTCAGAGGAGGTTGGCTTGCCGAGGCTAGCGAAATCATGTGACGCTCCCCCTATACTATTTTTACCTCCATGGTAGCAGCCATACACAGCACTAGGGTGGCTAGAAGGGGAGGTGTGAATACCAGCGGCGCTTTCCTTCGGGCGTGCGTGACGACCCCCTTGCGGTGCGCACCGATTTCACCAGGGGGAATGTGGCGCTGCCGCTCGCGACGCGGTAAAGCCACGCTGGTCTGCGCCTCCGTGCCTCCGCTGTCAGTTTGGTCTCGTCGCCTGTTTTGGAGTGTTCCTCGCGACATTTTATCATTCGAGGGCGAGATGCAGTCGTCAGCAAAAAATTGGTGCTTCGTGCCTGGATGTGATACTGGGTACAGGAAAACCTCAGAAAAAAGTATCTCTCTTCCGTACCCCTGCCTGCAAACAAGCGTTTGCCAAATGGGCTCGAGCAATCCCAAGGGCCGACAAAGCATTGCAGGAGAACTCGGCAGTTCGTTATGTTGGCACCAAAGTTATGTTGAGCACCGCAGCGGCGCACGGCTAGTCTATTACATTGCAGGTTATGTGGCGAGAAGGCGTGTTTTGCCCACACATTGTGAAGACTGCAAAGTACTTCAGAATAACTTCTTCTTGGGCGAGTTGGTGTTTACTGAACATGATACTTAGTAGCGCAAACTCGAAATAAAAGACAACAGTGAAAGACGAGTCTTTCCTTTCCTCTCGTCTTTCACTGTTGTCTTTTATTTCGAGTTTTGCACTACTAAGTATCATGTTCAGATAACTGCAAAGCAGAATGTATTAGCGATAAAGGCAATATCCCCAGAGAACTTCCATCAGAGGCATCCAAAGAGTGGGACCTTGGGGGCTTTTATATCCCTCGGAATCGTTCTGTAAGCTGGTCAATGCCCTTGAAAACAAACTCACTCGTGCATTCATTGTAACACGCTTGCATGCCAAAGCTGTGGCCGAGATTTTGCAGTCAATTGGTGATATGCCAAAAATTGGTTGCCGAGACCATTCTGCGGCCCTGACAGCATTAGTTATACGTTTTTATTGCCTCACAAGGATTAAATTTTTGCTTAAAGGTGCGAATCAGCAGGGATCCAAGTGAGAAGAAACAGAAAACACTGAAACCTTAATTGTGTGTTGTAATGTTTCCCATTTTGTTTTCCTCACTTGTAAATAAATGATGTCATGACCAGATCTATTGCTTCACTCTCTGCAATCATTATATGAGCGTCAAAATGGCATGCTACATGTCTGCAAGCCAGTTACGCAAGGACAGGGGGGGGGAGTTAACCCCCCCCCCTTTTGTTTAACCCCTTTTCTTTCCTTGCGCCTTTGAGTACTGCAACTAAGATGTAAGACGCGCAATCGTCTGCACACTCGCAAACTTGCGCAAAAAGCGCATTTTTGACAATTTATCGTGAAAACATTGAAATTAGTGCTGTTTAGTTGGTATTGGCAAACTAGGCAAACTGTCAACCCCCCCCCCGGCAGAGATCCTGGGTGCGCTACTGCTGCAAGCACAGAAAAAAAAAAATGTGGTTTGTAAATTGTAAATACGTCGAAACGTTATCAGGTAATGTCTGCAGTTTACAGGTCCTACAGCACACATAGGGTGATTGCTGATCTCGAGGACGACGATCGCATTTTCAGGAGGGTAATGCAAGGCGCCCGTGTGCCGTATGATGTCAGTGCGCGTTAAAGAACCCGAAGTGGTCAAAATTATTTCTACGCCCCCCACTAGCCCCTAACACCGAGCCGCTTCACGAAATGTGCACAGACAAAAGGCATTTGAATCTCGATACGATGCGAACTGGGCCCGTAAAATTTCACAGGAGTAAGCATATGGGCTGACATAACATTGTTTTCATGATAAAGATTTATTCTTTGACGCTCGCAGAAAGCGCGCAATATCCGAAACGGGCTCACTTTCACTTCGGTGGTAGAGATGCAACTAACGCGAGGCTGGCCATGCGCTCATTTCGGCTGCGTGCCTTCCCGCGCCTCAGTCAACAGCGTCGCCCTGCGGCATCGGTGTGCTGAGGGGTCACGCTTGCGCCGCCGGTATTCACACCTCCCCTTCTAGCCACCCTAACGGCACTCTTAACCCTTTGTTATATATACATCCACGTTTCATTCCACGTTCTTGGTGCTGTCGCTCCTTAAGAGAGCTCGCTCTACCACATACAAGCCACTAACTCTATCTATTGAGTATACCACAACATTCTGTATGCACTTTCATAGCGTTTCCGCTAAGCATGCAACAACACAAGTAGCAGTTTTTGTGAGCTACTTTCAAGCAAGAAAAAATGTCTGGTGAGTAAACCTTGTGTTTCTTGCAGTACAGTCATAAGAAGCCAACAAACAATGATGCCAAGGACAACAAACAATGACACCAGGACAAGGACATTGGTCATTGTTTGTTGGCTTCCTATGATATGATTAATAAAAATCGGGCCCCTCGGTTCCCTTTCTCTCGTTCATTGCACTACAGTAACTACTTACAAACAAACTATCAGCTGTAATTTGTGATGTTTAGCATGCATAGATAAACGGAACGTTTTTTACGAAAACCAGTGATTCACCTGTTCCAGGTTAGGCTTAGCGTATAGCTTGCGGGCTGTTCAGTCCGTACTGATTGCTTCTTTTGTTAAGATAAGAAGAAGGGTCTCACTGCTCAAGGAGCACTTTAATTATTCTAGAGCTTGCCAGAGAACTCTAACAACAGTGATGATGAGCATCGTTTGGAGAACCTTCCGCATCGTTCTCCGGAAACATCGATTCTCCGGAAACACTCACCACCTAAACTTGACAGGTGGTGCTGCTGGTGCTTTACCGGCAAAAATGTCTGCACGAAGTACATGTGCAATGTGTGCACTTGCTTCGCACCATTTCACAAAAAAATTTAAACTGCCTCAAGTGGACAGGGACATATGAGTGGGATCCCACTTGATCAAAGTGACCTAACTGGACAGTGGGACTATATGTCCCACTTTTTTTTCGGAATAAAACACTTCTCGGCATTTGGATTGCTTTTTATGGAATCAAGAAGTGATCAATAGCTTGCTAAAAATCTCTTACACAAGATAACAATTGTTCCTCGTTGCGTCCTACAAAGGGTTAAAGGGAAGCTGAAGAGGTTTTAGAATTGGAATATTATGGGGGTTTGGAAGGCTGACACAGTATAATTCAAATCCTGCAATTACTTTCTCGATTATGCGGGTAGCAGCGCTGCAATGGGGGTTTAAATTTTCATTGAAGCTCCGCCCTCTTCGCGCGCCGAGCGTAGCGGCCGGCGAAAGACCGGGCGCGAGGTTGAAGTCAATGCAGGGGTCACTTGAGCACTATTTGAATCACGCTCCTCGCCGATACCTATGATGACATCACAATCAGCTTCGCCATCAGAGCCTGTTAAACAACCCGCGGCGTCTCCCGCAGACACTGCGGCTTGTTTTTGCTAAATTAAAGCAACTAGCAATGACTTCTGGCCCGTTAAAATATGATTTCGTATTCAGGAGGTTAAAAACTATAATACTTCGTTGAAAGCTCACTTTTTTTCAAAAATGCTTCAGCTGCCCTTTAATGCCATGAAATTGTCACGGCCGCCATGTCAACGACCACATCATGTGCGTTATGTTCGAAAAATCTAGTGAGACACCATACAGGGTCCTAAACTTCATTTACCATTTTACATTAGTCATACAGGAGGGCAGCGCTTGGTGCCAGCGCAATTGCTTGCTGCCGCCAGAAAAGCATACGCCATTCCGTTGCCTAAGCAACTCGCACACGGCGCTGTGGAACGTATTGAAAATAGACAACAGTCCACGAAAGACACATCAGTATGATCCAGGCTCAATTAGAGAGGTCTCGCTTGGTTAACTGCGGAGGTAACTGCAGCTGCTGGTCCATGCCATGCCGCTTTGTTTTGAAGGTGGAGAGAAACGGTGCTTGAGGACTTAGTTTTATTTTTGAAAGCCCAAGCAAATCTTTCAGCGCAGAGTGGGCTCAGATTTCTCACATTTTGCTGAAATGTAGCAGGATATAGCAGAGTTCGGCTCTTGGTACAGTTCGGCGCAATTGGCATAGCAGTAGCATCACGGTGTATGGCGTGGCACGGCTACTGATTTGATTTTGCTGTTCTTGCTGTAATTGTGTGCCCTCACCGCAACATTAAGTTCCTAGTCATTTCACGCACAATAACCAAGCACCACGGGGCACAACCTGTAACCTCAAAGTGAACAAGAGAACGATGGTGTCTGTGTGTACAAGCAAGGGGCACTCTAGATCTGAGTACAGTGAAGCAGCTAGCATCTATGTGATCAAGCATTGCTTGAACTCTGTCATGGGACCAAGATTGTTATTTACATGCAATAGCAAATTAAAGACAAACAAAATTAACATTTCAGTTCTATATTAAGCACTGTGGGAAAGAGAGTACTCACTTCAACTGCCAAGGGAGATTGCCAAACTCCCTTCCCCAAAAGCTCCATTAAACTCTCTCAGGGCAAGGACGGCCGTGTGACACGGGTGTTAGAAACTTAAATGCCACTCACATTTTCTAGTACACGAGAGCATCTGTCAATCTTCTTCAGCTTCTCCAGCTCGAAGTCCGATGGATTTTCCAAGAATGTGATTCCTTCTCCAAAATAACTGAGGCATTCACTCACTAAAATAAAAGACAACAACTGGCATAAGTGAGTGCTGGTAATGTTAGACAAAATGCCATAACAGTAAAGTAGATTAAAATTACAGGTGTGGTCGTAAGAGCTTAGAAGCTTCAACTCTGGCCAACCTGCAGTTTCCCTACCCAAAAATTATTAAAAATAAAAATGCTTTCAATAGGTAACTAGATTTATTGTTAATTACATTCTTCTCATTTAAAAAAGCCAACATATAATGTTTCAAACAAATTTGCTCTATTTAAAAATGCTGAAAACTGTGATACAGTATTGACCACTTAACGTAAACCGCTTATAGTGCAGGAGGATATAGTACGGTCTTTTCAGAAAAGACTCCCGTTAATTTTCCCATAGCACTCCATGTATACGCATACTGCTTACAGTGCAGCCACGTGAGACGATATACCGGTACAATACGGCTTCCGCGGGAAAATCTCACTGACAAGGGCGGTAGGAAACACTTCTCAACGAAGTGCGCCCATCGATGGGAGAGGAGATCAACGAGGGCAATGCGGAGGAGGAGCATGAGATGTGGAGCATGAGTCCAAGGGCAATAAATCGTCACCGCGCGCCCTGTGTGTAAGTGAAAGCGAGTGGGGGATGCGCGCCTTCACGGAGAGCGAACGCACAGCAGAGAGGAAACGCGACTTCCATCGTGCGAAAGGCCATGGGGGCTATGAGAGGAAGGAAGGGGGGGAGGCTATGAGAGGGGGCTATGAGAGGAAGGGAGGCTATGAGAGGAAGGGAGGGGGGGGGGGGCACGCTGTGCTGCGGCCAAAATGCGTATCTTGCAACCGGGCACAAGGGGAATTGGCTACTCAATCTCCCACGCGAAAGGAGGAATGCGGGAAGGCAGCGGGGAGGGAAGGGGGGTTCTCCTCTGCCAACACTGCGCTTGTACTTTGCGCCTGTAGGCTGTCGGTGTTGTTGCGCGCACGGTATCTTGAAAGCGATCTCCACACGGCTCTGACCTTTGTATCCGCTGTGCTTATGCGCTCAGTTTACGTTGAAGCAATAGACCGCACGAACTATCGCTCGCTACGGTGGCCGCGTTTCCCCACGCCCCCGTTTTGCAGTGGTTGCTGCAGTCATCGAGTCTATTCATGTTGCTTGTGCCGGTTGACACCACGCTTGTTAATTCAGTTAGTAAGCGAATGTTTAAAGTTTACACAGCCACAAAACTACTCTGTCCCTACTCCTTATAGCTCTCTACTAATTTGCTATCGCAATTGATGCTTCACCTTTCGGCCGAAACTGAGACATTTTTTTTTTGTCTGCTTCATGCGAAGATTGGTGGGTACTTGAACATAACCTTTCAACGTTCGTAATTTAAACAGATGCAAACTCCCAGTCGCACGCTTCGATTCTCGGATACCGCGGCTGCTTTGTCTACATGTTTTGCATACGTGCAGGGCTTGAAAATCGTTTTGGTTATAGTGCAGTACCACTATAGTGCAGATATCACGACTCCGGCGACTTACTTATAAGCGGTTACCCTGTATATGCTTTAAAACACTAGTTACAATTTATACATAAGAACTGAATCTTTAAAAACAAAAATTTAATTCTTGGGTTTATGTGCCAAAACCCAGATATGATTTGAGGCACGCCGTATTGGGCGACTTTAGATCAATTTGACCACCTGTGGTTCTGTAGCATGTAACCAATGCACGGTACAGACATTTTTGCATTTCGTCTCCATCGAAATGCGGCCAAAGCAGCCGCAATGTGATCCCACGCCTCGGGCTTAGCAGCGCAACGCAAAAAGCCATACGCACGCCACCACGGCGGTTAACTGAAATCTCAACTAAACAAGAAATCTTTATAACACACATTAGAAAAGCAGACAAAATTCAAATTTTGCATACTGAATTCATTATGCATTTTCAAGCATTGTGAATTTTCTTACTGTAGCATTCCCACCAAAAAGGGTTGATTTTTTTAGCACTTATATTCCATTTTAAGAAATTATGATCGCAATGTACATGTGATACACCAAATTGTATTTTTTTCTCTTTTGTTAAGGCTAACCAATATATTCGTCTTACATAAGGCAAAATGAAGAGAGGAGACACAGTTACATAGCTTGGTCATGTCGTCCTCTTTGTAATGTATGTATTTTTTCCACCAAAACTGAACCAGATCTAGCTAGCTCAGTTCAGATTCTGGAGGACCAGCACTTAGGCAAAGCACAATGAAAAACAGGGACATACGCATTGCATTATACCGTCTTGTGCTTTGTCTAAATGCTGGCCCTCCAGAACCTCAACTATGCTACATCAACCAGACCAAGCTTTTTCTATTTAACGGGACACTAAAGAGAAGAATGATTTCTCCTGCATTAGTAAATTATCCTCTACATACCAAAAACACTATTCTCATAAGAGACCGTGGTAGCCAGAAAATGTGCACGAAATAAATGACTGGTAGTGATGTCACCTTGAAGTTCTGCACTGAGACATCAGGATTTAGACTCTGCTGGGTCTAGTAATTGTTTATCAGTAACTATGCACAACACTGTGTTCTAAGGCAACCGGCAGAAATGTGAAAAAATATTCAAAATTCGTGACATCCAGCGTATTGAGTTAGGGTTTCAGCAAGGCCCTTCATTATCTTTCTAATATTTACACTATCGCAAAATTAAAGAACATAGAGTTTTAAAGAAACTTTATCAGTCCAAACTGATTAGGGTCCATTGAACAAGCCCAGATTTTCACTCTCACAATGTGCTGTGGTTGGAATAAAGGCTTTCTTGTGAGTTTTCACTCATTGAAAGTGGACAGTGCAGTAGGTGCCACGAGTTTGCTGCACCGTTACCTGCTGCCACAGCTACATGGTACGTCAAAGCAGTTTCTGGCAAAATAACACATTGTGGGGTTGTTTCCCAATGGCTTCCACCAGTTGATTATCAGTCAGTGAAATGTAGGGGGCATGATGAACACTGAGTGCATTAATCATTTTAATAATGTATTACATGACTGAAGAGGATTCCAAAAGGAAATAATTGACAAGTGTGTACTGCCATCCCAATGTACTTTTATTCAGTAAAAAATTTGCATGGAAACCATTTTTTTCTTCAACTTCTACAAATGATATGACAAGCTGCCAGGAAAATGGACGCAAAACAACTTTTGAAACAGCACGAACTCATGGATCCCCTTCACTGTACGACATAGCAGGATTTTTTCACATGGTTCTACATTAAAGCAAGCTTTTCAAAACCGAGCCAACCTCCCATCATTTACATCCAGATGCAACAAATGAACCCTTTTTACGGACTTATCACATTTGTTATTCAGTCGAGCTTTGTTATAATGAAGTTCCACCTGACTTGGAAGATCTTCATTATGCAGGACTGTCATTATAAACGCACAGGTTGGTATCGGCAGGAAAAAAACTGTAATTGCATCTATGTGAAAGAAATGCAAGTGTAATGCCTCCCGATGGGCCAGCAAAGGTTCTCCTGTCAATTTTGATGGCTCGTCAGCAGCTTGCCATGCCAATACGTGGCACATGAACGACACAAAATTACCAACACGCCGTGCACTGTCATTAAGAGACACTAAAGAGAAACACAGAATCTGATAAACTATTCCTAAAGAACTCCATTTTGATGGATAAAAATGTAACTAGGTCCGAGCAGGCGGCATCAAAATTCGTTACGTTACGGTGAGCTGGTGCTAGAATTTCAAGGCAGCATCGCCACCGTCTCATCTTGCATCTTTTCTGGCTGACCAAGCGTCTTATAGCTTTTTTGATATTGTAGAAGGGTAACTTAATACACAGCTCAAATAATTTTTCTCTTTGGTGTCCCTTTAATACGCGACCGTACGATTGATGTGATGACACGGGATTGCAGAGTTTATTTGACAGCTGCAGGTCAGCCAAGCCAAGTCATTGGCCAAATGCACTCATGCGCTCACGATGTGCCCTTTTAAGTTACTCTTGCCAAGTATTTGACTCTCGTGATACCAGAATAAGTACAGTACCTTGTGCTGAAGGCTAACAAATATTTCCTACGCACTAACCCTATTTTCTCAAATCTAGCAGTTTCTGTTTTGTTATAGCAGTACAATACTCACTGAAATAAAACATGGCCAACCAAATTTTATATTAACTTTGTTATACTATTCATGTTAGTTATGTCAAGGTTCTACTACAATGGAATGTACTCGTGTAAACAAAGCGAATTAAAGTTCCACAGGTAAGCAGATTTGCAAATGACAAACAACCCAAACCAGAAAGGCAGACAAAGTGCCTTACCTGTATTTACAATATGAGTCAGTCCACCTTGTAACCGCAACTCTTCTTTGAACCACTCTCCCGCTCGCCTAGATGTTAAGCTTAGTAGAGTCTCAAGTGCTAGTGTGCCAGTCTGCAAGACAAACACACAAAAGAGTGCAGTAATTGTGGTAAGTCTGGCTGCTACATGTTAGAAGGACGAAAAGAATGCGATTTACAAGATTCCAGGCCACACTTGCATATAAAAACAACCAAAAAAAAAATTTGGGAGATCTGTGCAACTTTCAGCAGTTACACACCACAGCCAACAGCTGCTACGCCACTGGCATTGGTGATTACACAGACATCGAAACATTCAGGGCAGAAAATATTTTAAGAGTGAACTACAGTCCCGAGATGCCGCCGGCAGGATTTCTCAGGCCAACCCTTCACTGCACTTGCTTGCTCCTGAAATAGTGGCCCTTACCCACTATAGGGATGGACCCCAACAATTCTTCTGCAACTGCTGATAAATTGTGCTTCTTTCGCTTTCCTTGTCTCACCTCAACATTGGTTTACATAAAATTGCCTCCTGTATTGTGGCACAAGCTACAGTGCGTGCCCTGTGAACCATTGCTGCTTTTAAGAGGAAGCTTTAGCTCAGGGCCAACTCCGATTTCCCTATTCAAATATACGTAAAATACAAAAATGCTTCTATGAGCTGCTGGACCGATTTGAATGAAATTTGCTGCACCTGAGAAAGTTATATCTGGTGAGTCAAGGAAACAAAATTTTGATTTGGGACCTGTAATATTTTACAAAAATTGACAGAAATTGGTACGTTTAAAAAAAACTTGAAGCCCAAAGTTTACAAATTTGTAACACCCCTCAAAAGCAGATATCACAGTTCTGTAAACTGTATCTGTAAGAGCATCTAAAACTAGACAAATTTAGTATAAATTTACAGCTTAAGTGAAATTGTTACCATGTGTATGAGGGTTTTGTAGAAGTGAGTAGTGGTATATTTCAGCGTGGTTTCATTCTTCAATTTTGTCTGCTTTTGGTGTGTTGGTAAGCACAGTTTACAGAATCATGCTTTCATTTTCTGCTTCAGAGTTACTGTGTTGAAAAGTTGATCCTCGAGTTTTCTAAATCTTGTTATTTTCACCAATTTTTGTTTAAAAATGGACGGCCTAAATAAAAATCTGCTTCTTAGAGTCATAGTCTTCATCTTTTCGTTTTAAATGCCACAAACCTTATCAAAATCACTACAGTGGCTGTTGAGAAAACAATTTCTCTGTTACCATGTATTTAGACAGGAGCACCCAAGCTAAATCTTCCTCTTAACCCTGCCACTTCATCAATGTTGTCATGGTGAAGTTGGATGAACTTCAATTTTTTTAAGGGCCCCAGGTTCGATACTGATTGTAGCACCTTCTTTCTTTCGAACCCTTTTTTATTACGAATGAGGCATGGCTGGACAGCTGCAGCATTGAGTGAAGCAACAAAACTTAAGTCAAAAGCATGCTTCTGCTTTGTAGTCATGTTAAGATGTTGACAATAATTTCTGTGGACATCTAGTCTTGGGACGGGAGACAGCTGTACAGCTATGGCACGAAGAGCGGCACCAACAGCTGTTAATTGTACAATAAAGCAAACAGCACATCGTTTTCTTGAATGAAAAAATAATACATGAATAAGGTTCAAGTAAAAAAAAATTGCTTTATCAACAAAGTACACAGAACACAAGAGCAACCTGCTCATAACTCACTTGCATGAAATCCTGCAAAAATCCTCCCCAGAGTATGAACACCCTGAACGACTATATAAGCTAGCAAGACCCTTAGACCTCGATGGAAGTGATGTATGGTAGTATTCCATGTAAAATTGGAGGTTGCATATGTCCCACAAATGTTGGAGTGTGCCAATATGAAATCTGAATACAAATCGAATATAGATACTACCTAGCGCCAAACATTGGATAATGAAGATGCACTTATTTACAGCTTTTTAACTTTTAACATGTTGAAACATCACAATTATTTTGACAACAAATTACGGTAAAACCTTGTTCATTTGATCCTAGTCCACTAAGAAAATCTAAATTCACATTTGCCATCAATAGTATCCTGCAAGCACGTGCATTATTCTATGACATACAACATTTTAACTTGGAGACATTGGGCAACACGTCAGTTATTATACGGTGTCCTTGTCCCGTGACAAGCCCTGGAATGTGGCAAGAGCAAAGGTGAGGACAAGTGAACAAAGCAAAAGTGGTGTAGTGTCAAACTGTAACAAAGCAGCAGAATGTGCCAGCAGAATGTGCATCTATGACCATCAATTCGAAAGGCAGCATGAGAACATTTCCCATTTCCAAGGCACTACTGTGTCTTGGAGATTCCCCGTCAGTCACCGACATATGACAAACA
Source organism: Dermacentor silvarum (assembly GCF_013339745.2). Classification (NCBI taxonomy): domain Eukaryota; kingdom Metazoa; phylum Arthropoda; class Arachnida; order Ixodida; family Ixodidae; genus Dermacentor; species Dermacentor silvarum. The sequence goes on along the minus strand of NW_023606670.1, from coordinate 46,187 downwards.
ACGCAGCTCAAATACAACCCAAATCATTGCACGCTGTCATTGCACCACATTTAGCTCTTTTCACATGTGCATGCAAAGTTTGGCGAATGGATAAAATCACTTATGTGCACAATGCACGAAATTATAAACACCTGAAGAAAAGGTGTAAAGGTAGCCCGCACCCGGCTATAGCTGCGCCTATATGTCTGCACCACTGCATCGGCTGCACACTCCTGGAGAACACAGTGCTTCCTAAGATGGACCCCATGTTTGATTGCCATTTGTGCAGATCCTTACTCCTGCCCATCACACTGCCCCTTCTAGCCATCATAGCGAGAGAGATGTGCGATAAGATAAGAAAGAAGTGCTGCTAGTGTATGGCCACCGTGTGCACGGCGGTGAGAAAGACCAGTGTAGCGCGACCGCGTATTCGATGCAGGAATATTGAACTGCCGCAGTGAACGAGTGCGGAACCCGGCGGAAAGCATATGCTGGGTGCGCAAGTGTCATTATTTTTGGTTTTGGAGATGAATTTAGTTCGTTATATCTATTGGCAGAACAATGTTACTATGTTAAAACAATGTTTAAGATATGTAGATCTCTATGGACATTTCAAGGGGAATTGCATTTACCCCTTCATTATATCCATTAATTTCAAAACTGGGGAGAAATTACAACAAATGATTGAGGACCTTAACCGAGAAAGTGTAAAAGTGAGGTTGAAGTTAGTATGCAGAAAACAAAGATAGTGTTCAATAGTCTGGCAAGGGAACAAGCATTCAAGATCGCCAGTCTGCCTCTAGAGTCTGTGCAGGAGACGTTTAATAGGTCAATTACTCACAAGATACCTTGATCATGAAAAGGTAACTTACAGATGAATAAAAATGGTTTAGCATGCATACGGCAAGCATTATCAAATCCTGACCGGGAGCTTACCACTGTCATTGTACAATCCCACTGTCATTGTACAATCATTGCATTCTACTGGTGCTAACATATGGGGCAGAAACTTGGAGGTTAACAAAGAAGCCCGAGAACAAGTTAAGCACCGCGCAAAGAGTGATGGAACGAAAAATGTTAGGCCTAACGTTAAGAGACAGGAAGAGAGCGGTGGGGATCAAAGAGCCACGGGGATAGCTAAAATTATAGTAGACATAGAAAAAATGGAGCTGGGCAGGCCATGTACCATATACTTGCATAATGATCGCACTCGCGTAATGATCGCACCCCTGAATTATGTCGTCAAATTCTATTTCTTTTTGTTGCCCGCGTAATGATTGTACCCTGAACTTGCCGCAGCGATATGCCGTGTGCCAAGTCTAGCTGATGATGACCGTGCTTACCATATGTAGAATGCTACGCAAACGACTCTTCAAGACTTAACAGCAGACTGCACACACCAGGTGCTCAATTTCATTCCCTTCATCACTTTCTGCACTTCAAGAAAAAAATCTACAACCAAGCTTAAATGAGTCTGAACTATCGAATGTCCGAAAAAAAAACTAATGTACGCAAAAAGATTATTTTATTTACGTTTTAGGGTCCCTATGCAAGGAGAAAGTGTCATTCGTTGCTGCACGCACTTCCCTTACGTGCGACCAAGTATGCCTGTATTTCCGCCAGATTTATGTTGTCGCTGTACACCGATGCAAGGACTGCAAAGGCTCGAGTCAGATCCATACGTGAAGGTCCCCTCCGGAGCACACCATCATTCGAGTTAGGGTCGCTGTTTGACGTGGGACAACTGCTCAATTATTTCGTCATTGTTCAGTTCAGCACACGAGACACCGCTGTCAACGTCTGCGAAGTCTTCAAATGTAATGGCGGCAGAAATTGGCACACCGCAGCCTAAGGCATGAATGATGCCTGCATTTGAGCTCGTTGTGGTAGGCGGCAGTTCAGGCTCTTCAGTTACGGAGTAAGGCTCATTCAGACTGCGACTCAAGACTCATTCGGAGTCGGACTGCGATGGACCGTTGGTGCCATTTGACGCAGCCTGTCAATTAACTTCACGAGAAAGACTACTTGGAGCCAGCCGAGCGCTGTCTGAAACGCAAACTAAACAACAAAATGGGAGAGCGGGCCATGAGCGAGGGTGCCGGAATAGGATGTGATGATCGCGATGTTGATGCGACCTCACAATTCAGGCAAAGCCTCCAAGATCGGCATTTGCAGTTAAAGTCTTCGAGGCGTAGTGCTGCGACCAAGGCAAGGCCTCGGGGATTACTGTCTAGCGTGTAATCTCCGAGGCCATACTTCATGTCTCGTCAAGGTTATCAAAGATAATAGCGGCAGAATCTGTGTATGCTACAGCCCCGGACGGAGTCTGGATAATCGAATGTAGAGCTGGCAGCTGTCCGAAATATCGGTCGTCTTTACACATTAAGTCTGTGGGGCCATTGGCGGTGCCATGAAGCTGTCCGGATTACCAGTGTCCTATTTGTCGGTCGGAGACTGTAGTGCCTACGTAATGTGTGCGTTTGTTACAAAGGTAGCATCACTCAAACTTTATTTTTGGTTATGTTCATGATAGCTAGCATAAGAATTCTGACCAGCAACTTGTATGCATTTTCAGCGCTTTAAATTTTTTTACCAGAAAATTTGCCCCGCGTAATGATCGCATCCCTAAATTTGCGTCATTTTTTTTTTAAGTGCGATCATTAATCAGTAAATACAGTAATACGTAGGGTGATAACTGGTGGACCATCAGAGTTACAAAATGGGCACCAAGGGAAGGAAAGCGCAGTGGTAAGCGCAGTCACAGCAGAAAACTAGGTGGAATGATGAAATTAGGAAATTTGCAGCCGCAAGTTGGAATCAGCCAGCGCAAGACAGGGGTAATTGGAGATTGCAGGGAGAGGCCTTTGTCCTGCAGTGGACATAAAAAATAGGCTGATGATGATGATCCATTATTTTATTATATCACCCATTTTGTTATAACGAGGTTCAAGTGTATTATCACACCATGTTGTGTGAATGCACACTTGCCGTCAAGTAGCCTTTCTACTTGCAGCATGATGGACGCACTTGCAAGCTGCCATAACAAAAGTGTACGAAGTAGTGCAAAATCGTGCACACAGCCACAGGTAGAAACAAAGGCAAAAGCTACATCTGCTACTACTGCACGCATAACAATTACAATGAACAATGCTCAAAGCCTTGTTAGGGAAAAACAAACAAAGTTAGTGTTTTGCATCACAAATGAGCTACGGAATATTTGGTAATGAACACACTTTTTTCCTGAAAAAGCGAAGCAAAGTTGGAGGTGCGTGTATTTATTATGTGGGATAAATTTTATGGTAACTTTTTTTGAAAGAACAAAATTGAAAAGTAAGACATTCAACGATTTAAAAATTGAATGGATAACTTACCTTTGCAGTAACAACTACATATTCACTATTTGCTAACCGCGAGAACTTGTTTATTCACTTTACTCTGCACCAAATCAGCAAACCTGTCGCACAGGTCACTGGCCGCTTCTTCCACATTATGGTCCAACCACAGCTCATCCTCACTGCCGTCCAGCACATTTGTGATGCCAGTCAATTTTAAACTTTTTGCGATCAAGTCAGTTGGCAGCGAGTGCCATACATCTAAAATCTAGAAACACACCAACTCGATGGAGGCCTCTTAAAGGCCCCTCACCAGGTCACATAGAATATTTAGTTATAGACTGGAAGTTGTTACGTGTCCTCTAGGAGTATTCAATCGCAACAATTTTTCAAATTAGTTCATTAATAGCCGAGATAGAAATATTTCAAGTGCCACAAACCCATGATTTCAGGAGGCAGGCGAACGTTACCACCAACATAGACAATCTCTCACACTTGCCCCCGTCTAGCATCCGCAAGCGAAATTCCTTCCCAAAGTTCTCCCATACCGAAGCTGGAGGATCGTGTGGCGCATACGTCAGGGGGCCCCGCCTTATTTTTTTTTCTCGCTTTTTTTGCTGCGCGGCGCACTTCTGGTGACAGTTTCGTGCGCGAGCTGTTGAGTTTGTCTCGTTTCGCGCGGCGCACAATTTTGCATGCTAGAAACTGTGTGTCACATGATTCTCGAATAATACCCTATTTAGCTTTCCTTTTGTAGCAGCTAATAAACAAAAGCGCACTATTTAATTGCAAGCAAAATTAATTCACCATAGTGGCATAAGAGCCACATGTTAAACGAACACCTATGGTCACGTAACCACTAAGTGAGTCATGTAATTATCGCAATTATCATAATGCAGTTCGTATATAAAGTGCGTGACTCGATATTATATGAGTGCATGCTTACGACTCTTTTTTCTACTACTGTGTGATGTTTACATCAGCTTGTTTATGTTTCATGGTATCACAGAGATTGCAAGTGATCAACACATTGTGACAAGTCACTAAAGTGCAGCATTCACGTGTCGCTGCTACCACTTCATTTGTTTAAAACAAAAAACATGGAGTGATAATAAAATTAATATGCTTATAGCGTGCAGAGAGGCAACACTTGCACATCGCACGCGATTTGGGCATTCGCTGATCTTACCACAGGGCAAAGACGACATCACAGCAAGGCTAAATGCTTTGGTACGCCGTCACAAAATGCAGACCAGCCTTTACAACTATGCTATAGCCACGGAAGAAGCGGCCTAAAGATATTACCGCCGTACACACGCAATAAACACGCCAGGCGTAGCAGACGAATCGCAGCTCAATCCACACTATCCATGGTTCAGCCAATGTCTGCCAGGCAGTGACTGCCTGGCAGACACTGGCTCACGGCCAATAGTCTTCCTCTTGAGATAACATATGGCGGCAGCTTCCGGCTGTTAGCCATTTTCGCAAGCATCACCATGAAGCACTGCTTTTCGGCAGCTGTTGTTTTGACAAGCATGCTGTGTGTGCCTCTATCCGCGAGCGTTCTGGTCATTGGCATGTCGAATTTTGTCAGCATCTGACTGGCATTTCTGGTTCGTAAGAGGATAAAATACTCTCGTCCCACCGCAGGTGTATCACAAACCTGTGAAAAACAAGGATCTTCTCCTTGAAGCAAGAATGCAGTCATTGGCAAAGCGATGTGCGCCTTCTCAAACGCAGTCTGTTGCATTGCATGAACCATGAGCCACCCTTTGTAGCTGTAAAATCCATGGACGTTAAGCCATGCTTTCTTGCCATGGCTCTTACGTGCGTCCTGGTCATTTGTGTGAAATGGCACAAGCTTTTTCGCAGGTTCCCGACATTGAGGACTTTATCCACATGAGGAAACTTTGGTTTTCGGCCCCCGGAAGGCACGACACGTACGATTCGTAGCAAGCAGCTTGTCGTGCTGCTTCCAGCAGTAGCTCACATCAACATTGAAATGCCTTGCAGCAGCACGATTCCCACTCTTTCAGTCCTTTGTTCGGGCGACCAGAAGCACAAAGGTGTAGCAATTGACATCAAGAGGCATCACGTCACACCCAAAACACAAGACGTGATTATGCACCAAAATTGTTGTCGACGTAGGGTTGAGTTGTCACATGGCCCATGGCACATGGCAAAACGCAAAGACAGAGAGAAAAGGTGAGAACAGGATATGCTGTCACAGAAGGCTTGCATTCAGGTTTGCATTGCAGTAGTAAAAATAGGGCTAATGTACAACTCACTGGCTCACTAGCTTCTTGCTGAGCAACTAGGCGCAACTGTCTACACCAGGGGTTCTCAAGCATGTTTGTTCCGGGGAACCCTGCTAAGCTCCATGAAGCGCCACGGAACACCTCCCCCCCCCCCCGAATTAAAATGTCCAAATTAAACTAATGTCGAATTATCCAGAGTATCAAGAAAAAATAAATGAATGCTTACTACTTCAACACGCTTTATTTACTGAATACATCAGCAAATCTTGTTTCTATTTTGCACAAAAGCAGTGAGGAAGCTGAAATTCTTGTCATCTCATGACTGATTAAGGGCTAGCAGCGGCGAAGGCCTCGCAACATCCTTCGCAGCGCGGCCGCGATGCGCGTCTTATCTGCAGACACGCTTTTCACTACCGCGCGCATATCCGGTTATTTTTTCGCTAGGGAGCTGGTCGCCAACAAATCGTCCGTCCATCGCGATGTAGCCGGTGTTCTTAATCTGACATTTTTGCACTGAGTCAAAGCGCAACTACTGCTTGCCGCAACCGCTGCTGACGAAACCGCGGCCGTTATCGACACGATCATGGACAGCGGCCTTGTGGTTCAGAGGGCAGGCGGCCGACGCACTCACCAAGTCAAAACGAAACTACCATTTGCTGCAACAAGTATGGACAAATCCGCAGTCGCTATTGATGCGATCATGAATGGCGACTACGCAGTTATGAAGGCACGCAGCCGACGCGCACACAGAGTCAAAACGAAACTACTGTTTGCCGCAACCGCTGCGGACGAAACTGTGGTGGCTATCGACGCGATCACAGATGGCGGACTACGCACTTATGGAAGCACGCGGCTAGCCGCCAACGTGTTACGCGGCGATTAATGCAACAATAAGGGCTTCGAGGGCACAAATAAGCACAAAGCATTCCGGCGTTGCTGTCAGTCACGTATCTCGTACGATTGCTGCTGAGAACCCTAGCAATGCGGACTACCGCTTCGTTTTTGGACGCTAGCGCGTTTTGCTCTTTCGCGGCGCGCATTTGTGGTGCTGTACATTTATTTTTTTATTCCTCTGACGTATATCGTCAGTGCGCACGCTATCGGCACACCCTTACAAACGGGAGAAATGCGCATGTTGGTAATTACGGCCTCCGAGATTCAAGTGCGAAAGCTTAGGTGCGCTGCCCGTTTTCGGAGGGTGGGTGGCTACAAGCTGCTTGTGGATTTATTTCACAGTTCACGCACTGCGTTACGCACTGTGATGTGCTTTTGACACTCGGGCATGGGTAATGGCTGTGAATCGAGCCCACCTCTTGTCGCCGTTTTAGCCATTTAACTGGCGAGCACGGGACCACGGAAAATTTAACGTCGCTATTGGACAAAACAGAGAGCACATTGTAAAAGGGCATATCTGACCACGGCGAAGAGCCATAATGTAAAATTCTGCAACTGCAGCAATTTGAGCCAATCAGAAAGCTTGTAGCAACCCTCTGGGCCAATCAGAGTTGACAAGATGGCGAATTGACACTACGGAGGAATTCGACTGATTTTTTACTCCAGCAGGTGTTGGGCAAGTGCACTATGCCTGTCACTATGTGTCGGTGCAGCCTGCACAGGAGCAGCGGGCTTGATGACGGAGCAGCTGATGATAAAGCCGTGACGAGGAGCACTGGCGGCAAGCACGCGGTAAGAACAGGCTGAGCATTACCGCAGTCGCTCTTTCTGCCAGTTCCCGCAGTACCTGGCCAAAATGGCCCTTGTTACGGTTGACGTACGACAGCCCGTTTAAAAGGATTAACCAGAGGTCTCCCCATCGGCTTGGTTGTCGCGGGCGGACGCAGTAGTTGCTGATCCCGTTGTGTGCAGGTGCGGGGAGGAGATTAAGCCCGCCTTCTACGAAACGTTCTTCCGGACATCTGGAACGCAGTAGTCTGATCCCTTTGTGTACAGGTGCGGGGACTGGGACGCCCGAGTTGCTGATCCTTTTGTGTGCATGTGCGTGGGAGGCGAATAGGCCCGCCTTCCACGAATAACGTCTTCAGGAGCCTCGGGTTGCCGCCAGCGGAGGCAAGCCCGGGAAACGTCGCCTAGGGGAGCTGTGCACCTTCCGCGAATGACGTTCTTCGGGAACTTCGGGTTGCCACCAGCGGGGACAAGCCAGGGAAACGTCACCTAGGCGAGAGGGAGATGCTGCCGCACCCCCCAACTGGACTTGCCTGTCACGTGACTGGAGCGAAACCCCGCCTCATTGTTGAGGGCCCATTTAAGCGGCCCCGCCATGTATTTTGATTCATTCTCTTTTTGCAATCCTTCAACATGAAATAAACCGTGCAAGTTTCGCACTTAAAATCGTCTCGCCCTGCCTGGTCGCCATGATCTACCGGACGTCTGCAGTCTGCCGGCAGCGCCACGCTACCTAGAAGAGACCGGTCGAGGTTGTAGTAACCGACCCCCAACAACTGGCGGATCGTGGAAGGATGGAACCGGACATCAACGCGAGCCCCAACAACTGATTGGCAGCGATGGGATGCGCTACCCCGGAGGCCCCAACTTTGGATAACATCTAAGAGAACTTCTCCTCTTGGTCCTGGTGACAACTTCGGAAGGAAGGTGTCAGGATTCATGACTGCATATGGTGAGTGCACGGCTTTTCTTCACTGAGATATCACTAGGCTTTACGTTTTTTGGGAAAGTACAGAGCAGTGATTTTTCTTTAACCGTTGACGGAAGTTTGGAGTACGAGGTTGTTATAGAGTGAAGAGTTAGCAGCACTAAAGGCAGCCATGAACCTGAAGGCACTAAAGAAGCCGGAATTGTTAAACTTGGCCAGAGAGTTGGGCCTCCAAATTGCCGAATCGAAGAGAAAGCCGGAGATCATTGAGGCGATCGAAGCAGTCGGGGCAGACGACGATGAACTTGAGGAATGTTTAGAAAGCATTGAGCATAAGGAGGAAGAACGCAAGCGCCTAGAGGCTAAAGAAGAGCACGAGAGGGAACAGGAACGAAAACGGGAAGAGCACAGGATTCGGATAGAAGAAATTCGACAGAAATCCAGTCTCTTAGAGGGCAACAGGTACGATCTAGGCTGGGCGTATTAAAGTAGGCGAAAACTTAAAAAGTTTTCTTGCCCTTTTCGAGAAGGTGTGCGCGGAGGTGCAGCTTGACCGTGAAAATTGGTCCTTCGAACTGTACAACGTGTTTCCCTTTAACGTGTCCTGCTCTTGTCTCGCCTTTCTGATGACGAGTACCGGAATTACGATACAGCTAAGAGAGCTTTATTCCGGCAGCTCGGCATTCCGGTTGAGAGCGATCGGAAAGGTCAAGGGGATGAACAAAGAGTTCCTACTCTTGAGGTAACTGAGCGACAACCCACGGTTAAGGTCGCGTCAGGTAATGGAGAGCACGCGGAGTGCGACGTGGCAGAACCCTCAGAGGTAAAGCACGTAAAGAGCGAGGCCGTCGCCTGTCTACAAACAGGGGCGATTCCGGAAAGCGTTCCTTGCGAGGACGAGGCTGGTTCCAGTTGCCATGAGAAAATTAACGAGGCCCTGGAGACCTGCCTCGTGCCCCTGCATATGGGCGAAAGGCCGGAGGTCAAAGGTAGACCTAGATAGCGGGGCGGCCGAGCAAAGTACGGAAATGGCGATTCTAGATCCCACGGTACAGTTGGGGAGGGCCTCGCTAAGGAAATAGTTTTCAATGATAGCGCAGGTAAATTGGCCCGACAGTGCAGGGAACCGGACATTGCTATGGACTCGAGCTTCGGAGAGAGCGCATTTCAGGCGTCCACCGAAACTGAGTCAGCGGCCATCCCGGAGAGCGCTCCTTGCGGGGACGAGGCTTGTTCCAGCAACCCCAATGGGGTCAATATGGAGCTGGATACGGACCTCGTGCCTCGGCACTTGAGCGGCTCTCGGGTACGGCCGAATGTAGAGCGCGAAGACGTCGCGGAACCAGAGTCAGTGGAGATTCCAAAGAGCGTTTCTTGCGGAGACGTTCCGGAATCGTCAAACGTAGAGCAGAATGTCATGGCGGCCGAGCAGAACGGGAACCCAACGCTCGGGTGTTTCAAGTGCATAACAGAAGACCGCATGGCAGAACAAGAAAACGTTGTCAGACAGGGCCGTCAGAAAAAGAGAGCCAAGTATTCGGCGCATCGAAAACTTGAAAAAGTCGCCACACCGCAGCCCGTAAGACAATGCACCAGGCCATCGCGCCGAACGGGAAAGGGTTTTTTGGGGCGGCTTAGGAAATGGAAGCGTCACCAAAGGCTGATTGCGACAGCAAAGGGCGCGTTTCCGCGAGTAAAGGTGCGGCTGAAATGTTCAGGTTTCAAACTGGTTGAGTATGCGCGTACAAACCAGCCAGTCAAACAGGCACGAGGAGGAATGCCTCGCGAAAGCGAGAACAAAGGGAGAAGGGCTATTCTTCCCGCGTTTATGGCCTCCCCTTCGGGGATGAGAGGGCAAGCTGCGAGGACACAGAGTGGCAGGTGTCAGCAGAGGGCTGTGTATGTCTGGCGCCCTTTGTCGTCTCGGCGAAGCGCGAGGGCTTTCGGACTGCGACCCCATCGAGTGCGCATTAGGAACTAATCAATTTGTCACACCGATGAGTAACTTGTTTGTACGAAAACGTGAAGCAATTTTTTTTTTATTAGTTTTAAGAAGTCTTGCTTTTGAATTTGCAAGTTAAGTGTTATGCTGCGAATTTCTGTGTCGTACGAGCCAGTTAACACAAAGGAAAGCGTGAAGCTGGTTTCGCAAAGGTGGTGGCTCTTGACCGCGCTGATTTTGTAGTTAAGCATTGAGATTGGGGTTTGCGAAGGCAGACCTTAGTTTTGTAATTTAATGCTTACAGTATAGGGCTGGTATCAATCTGGCTGGTAGCAATGACCGAAAGAGCAACTTTGTCCCTTTGACCTTTTTCGATCGCTGTCACGGTTTCCGTGGTTCGAAAGTGCGCCTGTGTTTCTTGTCCAGTGAAGACTTGTGAATCACGTGCCACGAAGGCGAATTCACAGTTTGTAAAGGCGGAGTTAGAGGACGCGGAACACGTTACCGGGAGATGGTCCCGATTCTTTCTATTCATACCGGGTGACATAATTGACAGCGGTTGTAGAGAGTCATTTCGAGGGAGGAACAAAGGTGGCTTAGAGCAGCCTGTGTGTGAAGTGGTCGAAAGCTAGCGGCACGCAAAGATGCCTATGGCATATGAAAGAGAACTTGTGCAGTGCTAAAGTGGGCTACTCATAAGCAGCCACTAGTTGGCTGGTAGACAATTTAACTAACTGCCCGTTGTGACAACCGCGAAGTCTGTCTTAGATGGTCGCTTACTGCGACGGTGTCGCTCAGTCAAGCATAATTTTCAGTTCCCTCACAACGGGGTAGAAAAATGAACAGGCGGATGTCATCAGCTTTTGAGTTTATTGGCAGAGCTTGGCTTCGATATTCGCTATAAGAAGGGCAAACTTAAAGACAATGCCGAAGGTCTGAGTCGTTGCCCCTAGAGTGGCGAAAACCTCATGATCACTCTGGTTCAGCGTGATTTCGACGTTAGTCTCTTTTTTTTTTGTACGTTTTTTCCACGTAGTTGTAGTTGATCGTTAGCGGATTTAGTAATCCTGTCATAACGCTTTCAGGAAATGGCTGTTTTAGTGTTCAAGGGGGAGGACGCTCGAGGGAATGGGAAAGCAGTAGCAGTTTTCTTTTTTTGTAAAGCCTGGTGTGTCTTGGGGGAGAGTGGCCTTGTGCTCGTTTGTTTGGGTTGTGGGTCCGGCACTGTTCTGAGTGATTGCGTGCCCAAACAGAAACGAAAAGTTGCGAGACCTGTTTGCAAGCCTGTTTTCACCGGTCCGGACAGGGAGAGAAGGGCCTACAAGAGCGCCCCGAGAACTGATAACGACTCCAGGAATCTGCAGCTACGAACCAAGGTTCGTCACTACGAGAGAAATTCTGCGCTGAAACGCCGATCCCTCGCCCAGTGGCTGCTGGCCCTACGCGTCGGGATTTCTTCCCCCGCCGGAGATGCTGTTACGGTTGACGTACAACACCCGTTTAAAAGGATTAACCAGAGGTCCCCATCGGCTTGGTTGTCGCGGGCGGGACGCAGTAGTTGCTGATCCCGTTGTGTGCAGGTGCGGGGAGGAGATTAAGCCCGCCTTCTACGAACGTTCTTCCGGGCATCTGGAAGCAGTAGTCTGATCCCTTGTGTACAGGTGCGGGGACTGGGACGCCCGAGTTGCTGATCCTTTTGTGTGCATGTGCGTGGGAGGCGAATAGGCCGCCTTCCGAATAACGTCTTCAGGAGCCTCGGGTTGGCCAGCGGAGGCAAGCCCGGGAAACGTCGCCTAGGGGAGCTGTCCACCTTCCGCGAATGACGTTCTTCGGGAACTTCGGGTTGCCACCAGCGGGGACAAGCCAGGGAAACGTCACTAGGCGAGAGGGAGATGCTGCCGCACCCCCCCAATGGACTTGCCTGTCACCTGATGGAGCGAAACCCCGCCTCATTGTTAGAGGGCCCATTTAAGCGGCCGCCGGTATTTTGATTCATTCTCTTCTTTGCAATCCTTCAACATGAAATAAACCGTGCAAGTTTCGCACTTAAAATCGTCTCGCCCTGCCTGGTCGCCATGATCTACCGGACGTCTGCAGTCTGCCGGCAGCGCCACGCTACTAGAAGAGATGCCGGTCGAGGTTGTAGTAACGGCGCCCCAAAACTGGCGGATCGGAAGGATGGAACCGGACATCAACGCGAGCCCCAACACTCTGCAGCCAGGGTGCTGAACGACAAGTTTCGGGTTTGGTTCAGGTTCAGTTAAGATCCTGCTCCTTAGCAAGAAATATGATGGTGCAAACTGGTTTGAACTGGTTCACGGTTTCACGAAGGCTTGGAATTAAGGAGACTGACAAGTTTTAGAAACAATGTTTTTCAGCCTCACCCGAACAATTTGAGCAACAGGTAGTTTATTTCTGTTTATTCATGACGGGGCCGATGTATCTGTGATGTCTGAATATTATACAAGAAATTGGTACACCATGACCTGAGGCACGCAGACATGCTGCGATTTGTTTTTGAAGGCCACAGTGCCCAATGCATTGAAAAACATTTAATTCCATTAGTTGCACCTGCGTGCACTGCACGTTGAGGTTGAGGGACCAGTGAGGGATGTTCTGATCAGCTCGAAATTCAGTGTCGCGAGTCCGGGCAGGGCAACATTTCAGCTCACCTGCCGTGGTGGAATAACTGCCACCTCTACGAGGGAATGTCACCCCTATGAGCCCTGCCATGTCCTGAGCTGTCCCGGGAAACAAAGCAAGTCACGAAGGGAGGAGGCCATTGATGTAAGAAATCGACAAGAAAAAAGAACTGCGCCGAACACTCAGCCATTGGGACCTCCAGGGCACACCATGGAGGTCCCAAAACTACAGCATACCATTCGATCGTGGAACTGCACAGGACCAAAGCTGGCAATGCAATTGCGGGACTGCGCAAAACCAAAGTTGGGAGTGTGATTATTATTATTAGGGGGAAAACAAAATTCCAATTTTCAAGAGCAAGGTTGGGGGTGTTATTACGCGAGCGTATTCAATGCATGAGTATATACAGTACTCAAATACTGCCCATAAATGGTTTTCAAGTCTAATACTGATATTTAATGATATTATATTCAATTAACATTCAAAAACATCAAACAATCGCACACATGCATATAGAAAAAAAAAACATCGAAATTGGCAGGGCTCTCACATTGACTGTTGAGGTTTAGTGCTTGGCATGACCTTTCTGCTGCATCTGTTCACAAAGCTGCTGCACTTCTCTCGATGTCTCTCAATGAGCTCAGAGGAGGGGCTCCGGGAGGTGTCAAGCCACCCTCCCCTTGCTGAGGGTCTGACTCAAACAACTGCAGCATCAGAGATAGTGTGGATGCGTCCAGGTCCATAGTAAGACGGTCCTGGCTCAGGACAAAGAACAATGTAGCTGTGCACAGTGACAGGCTCTGTAAAGAGAATGCGGATAGGGCATGAAAGCGCACAAGATGGTTAATCTTATTGAAAGCTAGGAGCAACTTCTATGGCAATGAAAGAAAGGTTACCAGGCAGTGCTTTGCCCATGTAAGATTGCTAATTAGTCTGGATCAGCTTACACAGCTTAATATATTGACTTCTTAGCCTACAGCCATCTCTGTAGAAAAGTTAAACCTAGCAAAAAGCCACGCTACTTTTGCTTGTTTTATACAGTAACAAACTAAAGAAAACATTGAATGACAAAAAATGGATTTCCTTTTGTTTTTGGTCGCTTTAGGGAAAAAAAATTCTTCATTCGAACAGCTTACTTCTTATGATGTGCTGTTTACATGGCGACACATCTGTACTAAGCTTGCCGATGTTAAAAATTGCAATGTAGTACCCAAAAACCTCCCACATTCTGGTCAACTTGTGGTCATTGCTAGTTGAGAGGAAGCAAGAGCCTTCTGTGCCATTCATCTGTCTTAGTGAACTCGTTACATGAGATGAAGGCGAATTCAGGATGAGCAAGCACGTTCCTCAGGTGTTGTACTGTGTACGCATGCTATTTCATATGTAAAGCGGTGCGAGCATGGATGCTAGCACGCGGCTGACGCTCTAGCGAGTCAAAATGAAACTACTGTATGCAGCAATCGCTGGGAGGAAACTGCGGGCCGATATCGATGTCAGCATGGATGGTGACTACGCAATTAGTAAGCCGCAGCCAACGTGGTGTTGTGCGCAGCGGTAAAATGCAAGAATAAAGGCTTTAAAGGCACAAAATAAGCACAAAGCATTAAGGCGTTGCTGTCAGTCACATACAATTTCCCTGATGACTATGGCGGATGCGGGTTGTTTGGTGGACGTGAGTGTTGTTTTTCTTTCGCGTCGCCATTTGCGGCGCTCGCTTGCGAGCTCCGAAAGTTGTCTAAATTAACTGATTGCGGTCAATCGTTCGAATTAACGGAGTTTGATTGCACGAATAATGCAGACGTGGCGGACCAGAGGCGAGTCTGACTTATCTGCGGGTCGAAACAAGAACTTCTCACTTCTCAAAATAACTGTAATAGGAAACTGTAGGTCTATAATAAAAGTAAATCTGCGATCGAAAAGGCCAACCTTCCATAGCAAAAAATCAAGTCAGAGCAGACAGAGCACAGTACTGCTGCAATTAGGGCGAGTAGTGTGGAAAACAGCAAACACTTTGACCCAGTAAAATTTGTGCAAATCAGTCCAAACCTAACGTAAAATAACTGCTCAACGAATGTGCTCCTGCCCTGTGGCTCCATACATCCAACATGTTTTTCGAACTGTTATCACTGTAGCAACTAGTCCACTTTATGTTGAAAACCTGCTTTAACTCCTTTTCTCATCCAAAAATTATTAATAACGAGTTTACTGTGACCTTCCCTGATAAGCATACAAAAGGAAAAAGAGTAAACACAAACTCACTGGATCAGAAGGGGCATCAGTTAAGGCACTGAAGAATTTGCACAAATTCCATGAGCTCGTAGGTGCATCCGAAATGCTGGAACCATGCACTTAGACGCCAGGCCAACAACACTGCAAATACAGCATATACAAAACTGAAGAAACAGACCTGAAAGCATAGCCAGTTTGCCAAGTAATTGCACTACAATGGCAGATGTGTAGGAACTTGAAATCCGTGGCAAACTGCTACAAAACCTGCATGCAATTGTCACTAAGTGCGTTCATACCTCGCGGAGTCTACAACTGCTTGAAAAAAAAAAAACTCTTTTAACTATAATCTATAACTAGAAACAACGCATCTGCTTTACCTCAGGCATCTAGCTCCTATGGGATTGCCAGGCTGCACTCCATCCAGTAGGTAATCAATGTCATCATTGAATTCTTGGGTTTCTCCCGATTCATGGCATTGATAGGCCTTTTTCACATTGCGGACCACTGTGTACAGCTGCAGAAAGAAAAAAAAAACAAGACATGACACTGTTGAGAAACATATGTGTCTGGTTGTATGCATGAGACATACAGCTAAACCTCGATGTACAAACATATTAAATCCTCAACATAAAAAATTGTCTAACTTTTCATTACTTAATGTCCGTAGAATGCCACATATTTTAGACTCAATACCTTATTTATTTGATTATAAGGCGGTCACGATTACAAAGAGAGGGTGAAGTTGGAGGACCAGAGAACAGATTATCTATGCACACTAATAACATTAAACCTTGATATAATGAAGTTGGTAAAGGCAATTTGCTTCATTATATTGAAAGTCGACTCTTATGCAAATAAATACAGGCACTGACGGATTTTTTTAAATGGAAGGGGCCACAAAATTTTGGTAATTATGGGGCAATTCAAAAAAGCAAATTTGAATGAGAAAAGCATTCATTTATGTAAATTGAGAGTTGGCGACGAAGATACAGTGTTGACGATATCTTCACATCGGCAGTCAGTCGTTCTTGGTAGCGCGTCATTCGATTTAGCCGCTGCTTGTAATTCAACCATTTGACCATCTACACCTGAGGAAGTTTACATTTTTGTCTCCATATTCCTTTACGGCGGCAGTAAAATTTCGCTATATTGAAATTGTGTATAAACAACACTTCGGTAAACATACTGAGGTTCAAAATACATGATGTTCTTGGACAAGAAGTTATAAAAAGTTAAAAGGGTCCTGAACCACCACTCAGGTTTGCTAAAAAAACATACAGTAAAACCTCGATAATTCGAAAGTCGCCGGACCGCGAAAATTCTTCGAATTAAGCGGATTTTCAAATTAACCGAAATGAATAAAAAAAGAAAACACGCAAGAACTTGCAGCAAAAAGAAATCACCTTTATTTTCCATGTCCGAGAAAAATACTCAATGTAATCACCGATGAGGGATTACTTGGCGCGCTGGTTTGCCGCCCTGTGGCATTCTCTCCAGCTGGCTCAAAAAACGTAGCATACAAATATCACCCGCATGCACTCAACAAGTTGCGGACGATGTTCACGGAATCGATAACTGCCGCGAAAGCGGGCGTGGTGGTGCTTCACTCCAAAAATTTGGACTTGCTGGATATTCCGGACTTCAAAAATGCACCGTCAGGGTTCCCATTGAGTTCATGCATTTTCGCATCCATTTTCGGACGAATTGAGACCCCAAAGTTCGATTTTGCGGACTAAATCGCTCTTTCCGAGCCGCGCTACCCAATCTTGGAGGCAGCCATGTTGGATTTTGCACTGGCTTGGATTCCAGTGGCTCGCTGTGTAGCCTCCAAGATTGGAACGCGCGCTATCATAGAGAGCTAGCGCAATCCTCCAGTCTCGGAGGCCATGCCCGCTCTTCCTTAGCTGACAAAACGCTCCAGAGTACTGCTCTTTTCTTTTTCTTAGTAATGCGCTCAGCACTATCGTTGTAACCAGTTATTGTGGGATGTTTTTTTACGCTTCAAGCGGATTTTCGCCGTCGGCGTCGCCGCCTGAGGTTCCATAGAATGTCCAAGGGCGATAAAATCATCGCCGCGCGCCGCCGTATGTGCGAGTGAACAGCGCGGGGGATGCGCGCTTTCATGGAGAGCGAACGCACGGCGGAGCGTAAACGCGACTTCCTCCCTCGTGCGAAAGGCCGTGGGGGTATGGGAGGGAGGGAGGGGGGGGGGGCGACTTCTACTCTTCTACTTAGCGCGGGAGGTTTCTCGCGCGCACCGTATCTTGAAAGCGATCTCCAGATGGCTCTGACCTTTTGTATGCTCTGTGCTCTCCGCCGCCAGACTGACGCTCAGTTTCCGTTAAAGCGATAGACGCACGAACCTTCGCTCGCTGCGGCGGCCACGCTCATTCGTGCGCGCTCACACCACGCTTGTTAATTCAGTGAGTCTTTTTTTTCTCTCTCAAGTTTCGGTTCCTATTTTGAACATGGCGTGTACACTGAGCAGGTGCTCGGAGACCATGTCTCAGTGATCGGCGCTACTTCCTGTACCTTCGCGAGAGCTAAGCGGTGCGAAGCTCGTTCCTTGGATCTCCATGGCGAACTCCGTAGGCGGATATCGCCAACGCGGTGACGTTCGTGTCGACTGTACACGGAGACGACGTCATTGCTGCGCAAATCCAAGCAAGTCGATCCCCTCCAAGCGTAGTATGAGGCAGGGCATTATTAGAGATTTTTTTTTAAGCCGCACTACAACTTTTTTTTTTTTTCGGCCGAACGAGTTTTCAGGACTATTTTTTAGTCCCACGAGCTCGGAAAATTGTTTGGCGACTGTACGGAGCGCCCTAACCTAACCGCCGCACGTTGCTACTAGCCGGAAACTTCGAATTATCCGAATAGAGCCGCGCGGCCATTCAAATTATCCGGTAGAATTTGCATTGAGAATGACGGGACCGCTCAAATTCTTCGAATTAACCGAATTTTCGAATTAACCGAGTTCGAATTATCGAGGTTTTACTGTAGTAATATGAAACTCTATGGCGCAAAGGGAAGCAACGATGGAGGCCCAGTCCAGCCAACGAAACTGCCCACGCCGGCCAACGCTCGCTTCAACGGCAGAAAACGAAACTTAGGGGAGTGGGGCTAAGCTGGCAGCGGGCGCGCACAGAGACAGTCGAAGGTCAGGGAGTTACAAGGGAGCGCGAGGGGAGCCACAGAAGCTGCGGGGTTGCCGAGGCCAAATCCGCATCGCTGCTGCTTCCTCCCTCACGTCTACGGTCCCCGCGCGCCCGTCGGCTTGTTGGCGTGCGCGGGGACTGTTGAAGGAGAGGAAGGAGGCAGCAGCGATGCGGATTGTCGGCGCCGCCCGCTCCCTAAAGTTTCGTTTTTGCCGTTATCGGGAAGCGAGCGTTGGCCGCGTTGGGCAGTTCGTGGCCCTAGCTCGCTATGTGCTTGCCCACCGCGATTTCACTACTCGCACCGTTCGTACATCAGGCTATGCTGCAAATACGTCAAAAATAAGTCCTTTTAATTCGAACAAGTTTCCGGCCCCTTCGAGGTCGAATTATCGAGATTCGACTGTACATACTAATTTTTGTCAACGAAGTTCCGCCACAACGAAATTTTTTGCGTGTCCCGTGAATTTCGTTGTAGCGGGACTCGACTGTAGCTACATACATGCTCAAATTAGTTTGAAAGCATGCTGTACAAATTACTATAACCATGAAGTTCATTTATTTTACTTAGCATAATTCCATACTCTAAATTTCTTTTACCAAAATGAAATTGCAAGAACTCTCACCTGACGAGCCTTGCGAGGGCACTTCACAGATGTTACAGCATCTTTCCAAGGCTGTGATGGTTGATGTACTTCTCTCGTTAAAGCACTGTCACTGAATGTATCTTCATCAAATTCCTCAGCAAGCTTGTTTCGATCTTGCACAGCCTGAAAATGATATGAACATCTCATTCGCCCCACATCAAGAAACAACTGAATTGTAAAATAAAATTTATGCAATTTATTAAAATAATTTATATTTACAAGATTGTCTGATTACTGTGTTGCACAAAATACAGTCAATAAATTTAACTGAAATACGTTCAATTCTATGCAGTACTAAAGTCAATGTATGTCAGCCAATACTTGCCACATCAATTTTTTTTTATTTCTTTAAAAAATATAAAGTTTTCTTTACCAGTTATAGCAATGCTTCCTAAATTCTTCTATGCTGAACTGACGAACATTTTCAACATTTTTGTTTCAAATAGTTCAACATGTCTAAAAATTTCAGTTTTAATATGTTATTATTGAAATATCATTTGACTGATAACATGGCGAGTTGCCTAAACTACAAACCACTGCAACAAAAGAATGAGCGTCGTGCACAAGAACAGCATTTTTAAGACATCGTAAAGACAGTTTCTCAAAAAGAAGAGGGGGGGGGGGGGGCAGAGTTTGAATATGAATACCGACTACAGTGGAATCTCGATGATACGAATCTCACGGGGTCACGAAAATATTCGTATTAGCCGAAATTTGTATCATCGAAACACAATTAAAACTAGCTAAATTAAGGGGGACGGGGATCAGATCGCGAAAATCGCGAGAAAAATCGATTTTTGAAAACCACGCGTTTGGGTATCTGCAACGCCTAATCTACGCTGCATCAAAGTGGTTTGGCTGAAAACGCACTGAAAGTGCCCGAAAAAAGTTTAATTCGTCAGTGCGCAGGGCGAGAAAACAGCAACAATCGGACAAATCACCGCAGTTCACGGAGCCATATCTCGTATTTCCCGCCACCGAGCGCCCGCCATCTTGGTATCGTTCGAAAACTCAAAGTTTCGCCGTGCACTTCTCAATTCGTCCGTTGTCGCCAACTTTAAACAAACGCACTAACACCAAAGAAGCGCGGGTCTGTGATAAGTAGTCACACGGGCCCTCTAATAAAAGCGGGCCTCCAATTGGCTGCCATGCTGAAAGGCAAACTCTCCATTGGTTGCTGCTGTGGCAGGGAGGCAAGATGGCAACCGCAATTGTCTGCTTCGTAAACCACGCCAGTGTTCCCTTGACCACGAATTCGGATTACTGAGAACTCCCAGGTTAGTGATGGATCATCGCTCGTTGGCGATCAAACTTTGGACGAAGCACGCCTTCGGAATACAGAAGCGCTCCTACGGCAAGAAAAATACGGCGTAGCGGGAGAGAAGCGGAGGAGCACCCGACTGAACGAGCGCAACGCAACCTTGCACTGTGGATTACGTGCCGCGCAACCCACAATCGCCCTGTGCCATCGGCACCGATAACGCAGCCGACGGAAAACGCGCCAACGGAGGCTCCCGCGCCTCAGCATACGGCCGCACGAATCAGCTGAGATCGTATCTCGGTAGACATAGCTCGCTGCGACTAGGCAAAATGGCGCAAAAAAGAACGCGGCCGAAGCACGGCAGCCACTCCGCCCGATGGCACGCGGAAAAGGAGGAAAAGCACAAAAGCAACAAAAGCGCCCGCTTCGAACTCTTTGCGCCCATTCGCGGCCTCCGCGCTGTCCGGCGTCGCGTCCGCGCCTCCGCACCAAAAGAGAAAGGGAGAAAGCGCGTGACTGCGCGCTGTTCTCTTTCGCGGCCGTCGGTGGGGCGGCATTTATTCGTATCAACACACACGGGTCGAAAATCGATTCGTAACAACCATTTTCTAGCACGTTGCAAAGTAATGAGGCTCAGCCGGGACCGCAGAAAATTCGTATCATCCGGAAATTCGTATTAGTCGTGATCGTATCATCGAGGTTCCACTGTATTGGCTTGACAGTAAGCTACAACCTGCTTTCAATGATTGTGGCTAGTGAAAAGCTAAGTTCAAACACGAAGTATGTTGTAGCACAAAGAAACCGCAGTCCTTTAGGGCAGGGGTTCTCAAGCATGTTCGTTCCAGGGAACCCTGCTAAGCTCCATGAAGCGCCAAGGAACCCCCCCCCCCCGATTTAGCCGAATTAAAATGTCGTAATTCACCAAATGTCGAATTATCAAGGTATCAAGAAAGCAATAAATGAATTCCTACTACTTAAACATGTTTTATTTACTGAATGAATCAGCAAATCTTGTTTCTATTTTGCACAAGAGCAGTGCAGCACCCGCCGCGGTGGATCAGTTAGCAAAGGCGTTTCGATCGTGGCTGAGCACGAGGTCACGGGATCGAATCCCGGCCGCGGCGGCGGCATTTTGATGGAGGCGAAATGCAAAAACGTACACGGTGCCAAAACCGTGTACGTGCTTGCGTTGTAGTGCACGTTGTAGAACCGCAGGCGGTCAAAATTAATCTGGAGCCCTCCACTACGGCGTGCCTCACAGTCAGAACTGGTTTTGGCATGTAAAACCCTAGAAAGAAGAAGAGCAGTGTGGAAGCTGAAGTTCTCGTCATCTCATGACTTATTTGAGCTAGCAGCGGCGAAGGCCTCGCGACATCCTTCGCAGCGCGGCCGCGGCGCGCGTCTTCATCTGAGACACGCTTTTCACTACCGCGTGCACATCTGTTTTTTTTTCCGATAGTAAGCTGGGCGCCAACAAATTGCCCGCCCATCGCCATGTAGCCGGTGCTCTTCATCTTCGAGAGCTTTGCACTGAGTCAAAGCAAAACTACTGGTTGCCGCAACCGCTGCAGACAAAACCGCGGCCGTTATCGACGCGATCATGGACGGCGACTTTGCAGTTCAGAAGGCCGGCGGCTGACGCATGCACCAAGTCAAAATGAAACTACCGTTTGCTGCAACAAGTGCACACGAAACCGCGGTCGCTATCGAAGCGATCATAGAGGCGACTACGCAGTTGTGAAAGGCACGCAGCCGACGCGCGCACCGAGTCAAAACGAAACTACTATTTGCTGCAACGGCTGCTGCGGACGAAACTGTGTGGTTATCGACGCGATCTCGAATACGGACTTATGAAGGCACACGGCTAGCCGCAAACGCGGTGTTACGCGCGGCGATTAACGCAATAATAAAGGCTGTGCGGGCACATATAGGCACGACGAGTTGCGGCGTTGCTGTCAGTCAAGTACGATTGCCGCTGAGGACCATACCGATGAGGACTGTGTCGCTTCGTTTTTGGACGCTAGCGCCGTTTTAACTCTTTTGCGGTGCGCATTTTTGGTGCTGCGCATTAATTTTTTTATTCCTCCGAAGTATACGTCAGTGCGTACGCTATCGGCACCTACCTTATCTACAAATTGGAGAACTGCGCACAGTGGTAAGTTACGGCCTCCGAGATTCAAGTGCGAAAGCTTAGGTGCGCTGCCCATGGCTGCCCGTTTTCGGAGATGGGTGGCTACAAGCTGCTTGCGGATTTATTGCGCGGTTCGCGCGTGTTGTGGTTACGCACTGTGATCTGCGTTTTGAGACTCGGGCATAGGTAACTGAGGTTCTGTGGATCAAGCGCACTTCGTATTCGCCGTTTTAGCCACTCGGCGAGCGCGGACCACGGAAAATTTATCAGTGGCTCGCGGAACCCGAGCAGGGGCCTGCGGAACCCCGGGTTCTGCGGAACCCACTTTGAGAACCCATGCTTTAGGGTGTAGTAATCAAGGACAAGTGTTCTGCTATACCTGGCCATAAATTTGGGCAGGCAGTTCAGTTGTTGCTGCCTCAAATTGCATAAAATGATCTCACGACCATGTATGGTTTTAACTTTGCTCTTGTTCTGCATCTAGGGAAAGTGCCTCTTCCAAAAGCTTCAATGTAAAAAATGGAAATTATCAAAGTTTTCAAAAACGACTGGTGTGTGCTGCGGTCAGCTTGACTGAAGCACTGGCTGTAGTGCCTATGTCACACAACAGCAACTGGTATACAACCAACCTTTGTCCACCCACAGCTGAACATCTACTGCAATGATGGAACAGCTACTTGATCTTTTGGCACCGGTCTTGGCACCGGCAGAAAACTGATTTGGCACAGTGGAAAGCACTTTTGCCGCGTGTTCACGTCATCTATACTGCAGATATGGTCTACTTGCTAAATTTTAATAGAATGGCTTCCCTGTGCATATGTCGTGGTATAAAGTCACTTCTACCTTTTTGATTTGCAAAAGGCACTGCGCATTTCACGCACTTCAAGCAAGCGAAACAAAATAAATAATACAGATCATAGAATTAAGACATGTCAACATGCCAAGACCTAGGACATGCATGATTAAATGGAAGTTAGAGTGAAGACGTCCACAGGTTTCTTTACTGCTAACGTGCACAACATCTCCTGCACAACTGTGCAGTAGAACATGTGAATCCTGTTTAAGTTGTAGTCGCAGAATCTGCTCTTATGATTATGCAGGCTAATGAGCAAATTATGTGTCAGTGGTTGAATAAGCGTATTATGAGATATTTCTAAACCATCACTGACTGTCAACAACTATGCCAAAATGACATCCGACCAGACATTATCCAAAGCTTCCTTTTGATCCGACATCTTTCTTGAGCTCCATACCATGCTGGTATGACGAATAACAAACTTCAGCACAAAAAGCACAAGCAAAAAGAGATCATTGCAAACTCCACTTCAGAGAAATGCAACAAAAGCACAAAACAGTGTATGGAGGACTGACGGCATTAGCTATGTCCATGGCTATGGCTGCTCCGTCAACTTCCAGAATGATAATGCAGTGTGCTGTAATTTTACCAGCAAGGCAAAATCAACGGAATGAGGCTTTCGTTCTTATGCTTCCTTTGGTACAGACTCGGCTCAATTTTCCGCTATAATGCCATTTTGGAGCAGGACGGTGCAAAAGATCCCTCTTGACACATTTGGTGCAATTGGTGCAGCTGTTTCATCACTGCTACTGGAACCGTCATTGCAATTAACATTAAATGCCATGAACAATATTTTGTTCCGGCTGTGCAATGCCTGAAAACTCTAAATACTGTTGCATGCCCATGTGTTCACCAAGCACGCTATGAGCTATTAGGGTCTGCTACCAATAGCCTTTCTGTGATGCGATATAGTAGGTAACGACAATTAGAGACACTGAGGGGTTTGATTTTTGTTAATTATGGCCATATAAAGCCAACAGGCAATGAAGCCAAGGAAACCATAAGGGTAATTAGCTGTGGTTTTAAACTGAAATGCAGAAAGTAATGAGGAGCATGTAAAATAAAGTGGACAAAGAATCGCCAGCAGTAGCTGAATCCACAACCTCCTCATTATGGGTGTGTTGCACTACCAATTGTGCGACGGGCAATGACCAGCAATACGTCCACTACCTAGAGTATTTATGTGTACTAGAGCCCTGGGAGGGTTAGCCAGCGAGGTATTTATGTGTGCTAGATCTAACTCTGGGACTGTTAGCTAGTTCCCAGGGCTAGATCCCAGGGCTAGATCTAGTAGATAAACCTAGCATAGTAAATGGATTGATGGCTGTTGCCATAGAAAAATCGGTATTGCAACGCACGCATAATGCAGGGATTGTGGGTTCCGCTCCCACCGGTGACAAGCTATCTTTTCGTCCGCTTTCATTTTCCCTTTGCTCATTATTTTCTACAATATAGCAGACAGCAACATGGTTTAAACTTTTAAAGGCATCGTTCAATTTTTTGCTTTGCAAGTTGGGAAGATAAATCTGCAGCAACCTTTTGCAAGACGAAACCCAAAGTTTGCGTACTGTACAGTGATTACAATAGCTGCAGCACCTGGTACAGTTAAACCTGGATATAACGAATTGACAAACTTCCGAAAAACTTCGTTATAAAGAGGATTTCGTTATATGCAGGTTCGGCACGAAAATTCTAAAAAGAAACGCTTACCGTATTTACTCGATTCTAACGCGCCCTCAATTGTAACACGTACCCGTTTTCCGTTTTCGTCGAAGCACTCATTCTTGGAATGTCACATCAGGTACCGGCTGCGTGGACGCGTGTCGTTTCGCACAAGCGCGAGGCATCGGAAACGAAGAGTGAGCGTCACGATGGCGTCGTAGCGTCGTATAGTGTTACAGTAGAACCCCGCTGTTACGTTCCCGGGGGCTCCGTTTTCCCAGCTGTTACGTCGTTTTCGGCCGGTCCCGGCACAGCTCCCATACAGCCCAATGCATTGGTAGCCCCTCTGTTGCGTCGCAACTGTGGGACCATTCCCGCATCATACGTTGCGAACTGCCACTCCGCGCCGGCCCGAGCGCCATTGTGACTTTTCAGGTCTCTTGGCTTGGTGGCTTGACGATGGCATTGGCCGCCCAAAGTGCCGGGGGCGACAACTATGACGTATTTTCGGTTTCCGCCAGCAAAAGTATGGCCCTTGAGATCCGTATTTGCTATATAAAGATGGTGTCCATGACGCGTTGTGGCCCTAAAATTGGTTTTGGCTCATAGATATTCCGTATATAAGGTACGGCCACGCTAGCGGAAAAAACGCGCGCGTCATGCAGTGAGCGGCAAGTTGCCGCGCGTTAGTGCGTTGCCGCGAGGCCACCGTGGCACGCGCGTCTCGCCGCGCGGCAGCGCGATAAGATCTCCCGCGCTCTCCGAACCGGCGAGCAACACCGCGCGCGCGTTGTTTCATGCTAGAGACGACGATCGTCGATTGAAAACCCGGCGCGGCCCGGCGGCGTTCCGGTTGTGATGGCTCCGTGACGTCCCCTCGTCGCTCTTGATTGGTTCTTCATCTCGCGGCACGCGGCATTTGCCGCAGAACCCATTTCGCGCGACGCCGCAAGACCCCCGATTCCTGTCGCTCTTGCCGCGCGCGGCATGACGCGTTGCCGCGCGTTTTTGCTGGTGTTTTTGCCGCTAGCGTGGCCGTACCCTAAAGTCCAAGGACGATTACGCAGTCGCCGCGCGCCGTATGTTGTATGTGCGAGTGAAAACGTGCGAGGGGAGCCGACGACCGCGTCTAAATCTCGCGCGCGCACGAAAAGCAGGGAGGAAGCGCGCCTTCCGTTGCGCTCGAGGCACCCGCGAGGAGCGAGGGGGTAGGGATAGCGGGGCGGCGTGGTACTGTACCTGCATCAACTGCGTACTGCGCAGCGGCGCGCGAGCGGGCTTATCTTGAAAGCGATCTGCGTTGGGGCAGAATCTAGCAGTGTAGGTGCGTTGGTGGCTCGTAGCTTTCTGCGTGCTGTGTGTTCTCGGCGCTCTGTTTGCGTTGAAGCGATAGGCAACAGCACGAAGGTCACTTCGCTCGCTTCTCCAGCGGCGCTTCCACACGCCCAGCGTTTGACAGCGCGTGTCCGCGCTCATCGTGTGTTATGTGTCACAGCGTGTCGGCAACATCAGCTGGAAAAGGAGAGAGTGCCGGCTTGCCGGGCTAGGCCAGCTGCAGCAAGCGGCAGGATCAGATTGAATGAAGAGCGGGGGAAGGTCACGCCCGCCGGCGGCAAGATCGCGGGTCGAGGGATGCGGGCTGCCTCGCACACACGCACGCACACGTGCGCTCGCTTCGCATTCCATCGCGGCTGAGAAGGTGCTTCCGGTTGCTGCTCACGCAAACATGACAAAATTTGGGGCGAATCTCTAGGTTGTCGGAGGGGGAAATTCGTTATATCGAGGGGGTCTCCCGCTGCCACTTCGTTACGTAGAGGTCTCAAATACATGTGCTTCTATGGAGTAACGGCGGGAATAGAAAAACTTCGTTATATCAGGAATTCGTTATATGGAGGTTCGTTATAAGCAGGTTTAAACTGTATTTTCACCCTGGTTGTGAAGTTGGCACCATATCATTAAGCAAGCTGAAACAGGTTTGACACTTACCATTAGTAAACACATCTCTTATTCTAAAGTCAGTGCAGTGGTGGCTACATTTAGATGTGTTCAGTGTCGTATCTGTCCCGTGACAGCTTCAGGCCTCGAATGTCATGAAGGATGCTCCTCTAGATCCTTAATTACAGCATGTGGCAAAAATTACACATTGAATCCATTTAATTCAATGAAAGGCAAAATGCCACAGACAGGATTCCTTACCTCTGTCAATTCAAGGTCTTCCTCAGCATGGAGTCTGCCAGTGTCGCAGTTTGTAGACCGCTTTTGGCTACACAGAAAATATGTGTTTTTTGAGAAACCTCAATGGTATACACCATAAGCAAATAAAATTGAAATTTAACTACTTCTACATTAAAACCACTAAGTGTCAGTAAGTGTTTTGCAACTCATGACTGATTTCATGTCAGAAAAATTAGAAGGTTGCCCTTCACAACTCCTTTACATAGATAGAAGAATTCCTTCCCAGCTCCTTTACGTACATACAAGAATCCAATCTACACAATCGAAGTGCTAATGCCATTCCAAGAGAACACACAACATCATTGCTATGGCCCTAGGAATTTTATGTCTACAGCTAACACTCATAACAGAAAAAAAAATAATAATAATGTAATGAAATAAAATATTGTAAAAAAATGATTCTTTAGTGGCTCTTGACATTGTACGGAGGCTCAATTACAGATACACACATCACAAAAGAAAGGTAACAAAGTGGGACGAGTAGGTACCACTATTTTCTATAACATTTTCATAAAATATATTAGAGGTACAACGTGTAGCTGCATAAAAAAGGTTAGCACCTTTCTCCAAAGTGCCTGTCCCTTTGTTCATACTGTTTCTTGTGTTGTGTGTGTGCGTGCTGCGAGTGCACACGCGTGATTGCGCTTGCTTACAATGCACCGATTAAGCCTTTAG
The DNA here is from genome assembly GCF_013339745.2 of Dermacentor silvarum. NCBI lineage: Eukaryota > Metazoa > Arthropoda > Arachnida > Ixodida > Ixodidae > Dermacentor > Dermacentor silvarum. The sequence goes on along the minus strand of NW_023606670.1, from coordinate 18,571 downwards.
AAAGTCCTTTTAATTTTATTCCAGTTGTTCACATTCACGACAGAAATGGCACAGATATAAAGATAGTATGCAGATACGCACCATGTAATTTGGTGTAAAATTAAATCTGACACTTTTATCTCGCAAAATATTACATTTGTTACATGGAAGGTGTCACAGATTTGATCCTATTACCACCAATGAACGACAAGACATTTTGGCACCAGTGGACACAGCACATGCCTTGCGCTCGTGACCAGAAATAGTAGTCATATACTGGAGCACAACAGTGTACAAAAATAGTCATTTGACAAAAAGTGCATGTGCAGGTAGCTTGTATCTGAATTTACCTAGATCAAAAACAACTGCACAGCAAACACAGAGTGAGAATGCTATCACTGCACTACTTGCATAGCATAGCATCATTTGCCTGCTACTATGAAAACAGAGTATACCTCACGCTCAATTCTGTTGCTCAGTATGCTCATAACTCTATTTAATTACTTACACTGGATCAATGAGAAGTTAAGCTGCTCATATTTTTCCAAGTATAAAAAATTACTGTGACAGTGGCACCAACCACTCTGTAGCTGGCCCCCAACTTAGGAAATTCTTCACAATGCCTGCAAGGCTTGATAACTTGTTCTGGCTACTAAAGGCAAGATTTAGATATAATAGTATGTCAGTGTAAACAACCCCATCCCCTTTCTGCTTTCTTTCACTTCTACACCTAGTAACACTGGGGAAAACAGACCAAAAAAGAAAAAGAAAAGGGCTATGCGGTGCTTGTCTGCATCCTTTTTCTTGTCGTTTGTACCATTCCATGCAGTGAATGTATAACTGGGCAATTTTAGTGGGTTCCATTTGGCTCACCAGCCAAAGGCAAAACTATGATCGCGTTAGTGTCATGATCACCAGCAAAGCACGATGCCTTTAGACGGCATCGTCGACTTCACATGATACGTGCTTGCTACTGAGCATGACAGCTAGTCGCTCCCCACTTCACTTTGTCTAGTTTTTGCACTGAACAAGATGTACGAGATCTGTCCCAAAAGTTGACGCAGTGAGTCAGCAAAATTGTGGGAGAGGGTGAACTGGCTCTGCTCTCTCTCTCCACTCGATAGAAACCAGTTAACTGCTAGTAGAGTCGATCGTACTGCTGTATGACAAGGCAGAATTAAATGCATGTGCTTTTTTGTACAACCCATTTTTAGTCTTAGTCCAAATGGAGATTGACGAACAGACGGAACAAAGGATCAAGATCAAATTTCTTGCAAAATTGGGCAAGAATGGTACAGAAACGGAAATAACGCCATAAAGAATGGAAAGAATGCCCTAAAGGAAAGAACTGTGTGAAAGGGGGTCCAGCATTTTCGGAAAGGCCATGAAACACCTAAGGACAATGCAAGATCAGGACGCCCCTCCACCTCATGCAAAGGTTGAAACATCAATCATGTGCATTCTCTTGTGCTCAGTGACCGCCAATGACTGTTGGAATGATATCAGAAGCACTTGGGTTTGAGAAAGTCATCCGTGCACCGTATTTTGACTGAAAATTTGGATATCAAGAAGGTTTGTGCCAAGATGGTGCCACAACTGCTGACTCTGAGCAAAAGCTGGGACGAAAAGAATGTTGCATTGATAGGTTTGGGTGCAGTTCCACTCTGGCCCGTCTGATCAGTAGCGTGACCCTCGGCCCATTCCATCCCCGACGCAACATACCTCTGATCCAGATTGGTTTCAGGGAATGTGCTCCCCAGTGGGTGACCCTCATTTTACGGGGCACAAGAACTTAGGCCTTTTCCCTTGGTGGCCACTTTGGCTCCCATTTCCGACAATGCTCGACGCAAGTTTTTAACTGCTCTCAGCTGTCTACGTCTTTTGGACTAAGAAGAGTTTGGACTAAGGAAAGTTACGTAAACGTCTGTGCAACAACACTCGCGGATGCAACCATCGAAAGGCTTCAGACAACAGCGTTGAATTCTTGCAAAGGGTCGACACCAGCAACAAAACTCAGATTTATGAATACGACCTTGAGCTGAAGTCAAAGAGCAAGGAAAAGGAGATGATTCTACCTTGTTCATAGCATTCTGTGTTTCAAATGCATCACTCGGATTCTCAGTGATGAAATGTTGCATAGCCAGCTACCATACCTATATTCTGATGCAAGGGGCAAACCTAAAAATTTAGATGGAAGTACTTAAGAAAAAAAAAAAACTTTGTAGAAAATTGTCTGTGCATGGGCCATACCCCATTTTCCTCATTCCTAAATGTGCACCTTGTCATTTGCAAACATGATGTTTGGTGTGATGTATAGAGCCATATCGCATGGTATATCGAGCTTCTCTTCAGTTATCACATGGTATATCGAGCTTCTCTTCAGTTTGTTTGTTCACGGCGGCCGCATTTCGATAGGGGCGAAATGCAAAAACACCCGTGTACTTAGATTTAGGTGCACATTAAAGAACCCCAGGTAGTCGAAATTTCCGGAGTCCCCCACAAGATGAGCAAAGGCCATAAATGCGTGGAAGAAGAAAGCAGAAATAAAAGTAATGATCGCGTTTTCTGACTGCCATGGAATTGTGCACCCCGAATTTTTACCTGTCAATGTAGCTTTCTATGTGAAGGTCCTGAAATGTCCGAGATTGTGGGGGCCGTGTGTGACCAAATTTGTCAAAAGAGGGACGCTGGACTCGGCACCACAACGCTCCTCTCCACTCTGAATTGATATCGCGCAAATTTTGCCAGGCAAAATTCACGCACGCAAATTCCATCACTGTGCTCGAACACCGTCACTACTCACTAGATTTAGCACCCTGTAACTTTGTTTCCCAAATGCAAATTGATATTCCGAGGGTGGCATTTTGGGGATGTGACGACAGTTCAAAAGGAAACGACATCACTGCTAAATCGCTTAACAGAAGAGGACTTCCAAGTGTACTTCCAGCAATGGAAGAGGTGGAACCAGTGTATTGTGTCTAATGGGAAGTCATTTGAAGGTGACCACATTGATGTATCTGAAAGTTTGGGAAACCCGCCATGGTGGCATAGTGACTTTGCCATAGTGCTGCTAAGTCTTGCTGCACAATGCGCACATGCAAAAAGTGCACAGTGATAGGAACTGCCTACTGATAGCAGTGTGCACAGCACATTGCACAAACATGTGCACACCTGGGAAAGCACGATATAACAGTCACAGGGTACTGAGATACGAATTTTGTAAAGACAAACACTAAATGACAAGCTTTCCTCTAACAGACATGAACTGTAGACGCAACAAACAAACTAAAAAAAAAATTATGGGGTTTTACGTGCCAAAACCACGATCTGATTATGAGGCACGCCGTAGTGGGGGACTCCGGAAATTTCGACCACCTGGGGTTCTTTAACGTGCACCTAAATCTAAGTACATGGGTGTTTTCGCATTTCACCCCTATCGAAATGCGGCCACCGTGAACAAACAAACTGAAGAGAAGCTTGATATACCATGCGATATGGCTCTATACATCACACCAAAACATCATGTTTGCAAATGACAAGGTGCACATTTAGGAATTAGGAAAAGGGGGTATGGCCCATGCACAGACAATTTTCTACTAAGTTTTTTTTTTTTTTTCTCTTAAGTACTTCCATCTAAATTTTTAGGTTTGGCCCTTGCATCAGAATATAGGTATGGTAGCTGGCTATGCAACATTTCATCACTATGAGAATCCGAGTGATGCATTTGAAACACAGAATGCTATGAACAAGGTAGAATCATGCTTTTCATCCTTATGTGTGAAGGTATAAGTCTCCTGTTTGTAGAGAGCCATTAATCCTTTAAGGATGAGTGCTGCCTACAGGCAACCTCGTAGAGTTCAGTTGCGAGTGCAGAGTTTTCGATTAAATGTCTTCGGCCAACATCGACCGATAGGCAGCACATGTAATTGTTGGATTAGAGCAGGAACAGAGGACAAGGAATATAAAGTTTGGCACACGACTCCCCTTTTTTGAAAGCATGGTTAGAGCAGGGCACTATTTTATAGCGATGCCTTTTGCGATGCTAACGCCTTGGCACTATTGACAAAAACTACAGAATATTAGTTCTTTAACTATCCGTTCTCAACATTCCAAAACATGCTGACACACTCTATGCATATTACAAGTGTCTCATGTGCACACAACTAGTAATTTTCAGTGTCATATGGGCCATTGTGCTTTCTAATACAGCCTTAACATCAACACATATCTTATACATATTTAAATAAATGATGACACTGTACTGCAGGCTGGTAACAGCATACAGTACAATGTTCAGGCCTTATGCAGCTACAGAATGTCATGGGTGCACTTCTTTAAGACTGCTGCACTCTCACCTTCTTCGGGCTTTGGAATATCTTTTTGCTCTTGAATCATCTAGAAGATGATGCTTTCGGTTCAAGGGGTTTTTCTGCATCCTCTTGTGAACTAGATGCGAAGTTCTGCGATGCAGGTTCTGACTCCTGCGAATCTGTGATTGAGCCTTGGGAGGTTCCATCAGTTGTCATATAGAGCAGCTCAGAGTCCTGAGAACTGGCAAGCTGGGAGTTTGAGTCACTGCAAGAGTATCTTGCACGGTCAATGCTGGTTCCTCATCCATTTTCGTGTCCATGTGCGACGAGTTAGAAGCGAGCGTTTCACTAGTGCTAGCCCCCTCTCTAGAAAAAGGTGTCTCACCAGAGCTTGCCACCTCGTTAACATCTGTCACACAGGTCACACCTACGTTTGTACTAGGCACCACCAGCACCAAACCAGATACCAGGGCATCACTAACAGCTACTGTCGCTGCAGTTCTTTTGACAGGTATCACTGTGCCTGGTGTCTCCACTGGAGCACCCAGGTTTCTCTTTCGAGTGTATGTCCGTATGGCTGGTGGAGCATGGAATGAGCTCTGGTCATTACCATCACAGGGCTCACTGCCTTTTACAGACTCATCAGCGAAAAAAGTAGAAGGCATTGGTAATCCTTGCGCAGCAGGCAGTGGAGCAGCTATCTGAGGAGCAGCCGCCAGAGAAGCAGACATCTGAGACGCAGCAGTTGAAGGTAATGAGGCTGAAGGAGCCACAGTCAAAGTAGCAGCCACCACAGGAGCCACAGTCAATGGAGCAGCTGTTGGATGAGCTGCAGTTGAAGGTCCAGATGACATGGAAGAAGAAAGTGGATGATCCCTTGAAAGTGCAGCTGCACGACTGCTCTTTTCCAGCTTTACACACCGGAAGTCCACATTATCATCAGGACCCCAGCTTATGCCCACTTTAGACACAGGTTCGTACTTGTCCTTAGACTTGCTAGCAACAGAATTGGAACTTGACGTTCGCAGTCTGTCAAATTGTGCCACTGCACGCGCTGATGTTTGAGATGCCAATGTTGATGATGTACAAGTGGTGTTGCGGCTCTTGAAGAATTTCTTGGGCTTTGGAGGCAGCGGATGGCTGCTTGTCTGTGCAGGGTCCTGAGCCGAGCCATGCAAACGTGAGCCCGCACTTTTGCTGCTGCGGGACATTTCATCATGGTCAATGTCGAAACTGAACGGATCATCATCTACTGAAGGGTTGGGAGCCTTTGCATCAGATGACACTGGTCCATCATTTACCCCATCAGGCTGGCCATTAGACTGTAAAAATCCAAATACATTTGCATAAGTTAGTCAATGTACTTTCCTCACCTATCAAAGTGAAACCTAAAATTAAGAATAAAATTTCAGAAATGAAAATTATATTTCACACTCATGTTCCACGGGAAAACAATCATATTTTACTTATATTCCACAGCAACCATAAGTACATCAGTTCCTGAGTTATATGCTATTACTAACTTTCATCTAACACAACATGCACAATTAAAAAATCCATGACACCCCTAGCAACAACCTACAAGTGAGAGGCAATAGCACCTTCAACCAGACAAGTCAGTGTGAGAGCCATACTAAAGCTCTATATGCTGTTCACAGCGGTAGCAAAAAAGCATTAAACATATGCAAGGCTTATGAAAGTCAACAAAACTGTGCTGCTACACTAATATTTCACAGCTGGCTGCTGGGACCCAGACATGTGCATACAACTATCTTGCAGGCATGTTTGTTTGTCGGCTGCCACCAGACCTACTTCCACTGCCAAGGACCGGTCTGAGGAAGCACTTTGCAAGCTGCCAAGTCATTAGCTAGTATTCAACGTAGGAGGAAGAGAGAACGCTTACCTGACTACAAAGTTTACGAGAAACCAAACAATCTTTCTAGCAGCTCATGCAGTGGTGCCATGTACAGTCATGAACAATTATAATACGAACAAGCTAGAAGTAGCTGAAGTGCGTTGTTTTGTTTTTGATTTCATCAATATGTGTAATATCATCATGATTACGGCTTCTACGCTCATTGTGGGGCTTATATCATCTTTGGCAGCCGTATACATAGCGGTACGAAATCACGCTCTCGAGCTAATACTTGCGAAAGGCGTTCTACTTTGTAATTTCTTGTTTTCATTTGTCCATGACTGTACATATATTGGGCAAATAGAACCCATCCATCAGAAGCCAGTGAACAAACATATGAAGTAAACAGCCCACACAGCACATGCATGCTGTAAGGTGTTTTGACAAGGTGTGCAATACAAAATGGAATCATAAGCAAGCATTGATTTCACACTGAACATTTTCTAGGATGCACCCAAAGAGGTATCAAAATGCAGTTAGCATAACAGCATAATTATGCAACTGCATAATTGCCCATTAGTGCCACTGAGAAGCAACCAGAAGGGGTAAGCAAATGTGGAGTAAATGAAAATCAAATTGACAGTAAGTCACCCCCCACCCCCAATTGCTTTTTTTTTAGTTCTCAGAAGGAATAAGCAGATAATCAACAGGCTCACACTGGTTCTATGAGGCATGGGCCAGTATAATGTAAGGATTCCTTTCGCTCAATTCTATTGCTTTCTTAGCATCCACCGTTCACAGCACTAATTCTAGTGATAACATGGGGAGAGCGCCGCTCGGACCACTGACAAAGAGCGAAAAGGAATAGCACTGTGGACTAGAATCATTACATTATACCAGCCATGGTTTCCTGCTAGCAGGCCCTTGGCCACAGACAGTAAGAATACATATCAGAACAGGACAAAGGGCACCGATGGGCCACCACCGGAAACTTGTCAAAAGAATAATGATGTTTTGCAGAGGAAAAGGAATGGTCTCTCAAGACCTACCTGAGCTGCTTTACGAAGGGATGTGAATGAAGTCATGCCCCACCGGTGCACAGCTGCAACTGACATTTTGGCTGAACTGGTCTTGCTGTCTCCTTTATCCAGAATAATCTGATCCAAAGGAGGAGCCAAGCGGCAGTCATGCTTGCGGCCATAAGTCTTTGCTCCAAACTTTGACATGATGCAGACCTACCAAAGCAAAATCACATGAATTAGGTCTCAAGCATGCATTTCTGTCCTCAATATTACTAGAAACAAACACGAAGTTTCACAGTGAATAGAATGGATCAGTTTAACTTTCAGGGAACCCACCCATAACTTGTGAGGCAAAATGCAGGACTGAACATGACAGGAAGCCAGAAAGTCTGATAAATGACATTTTCTTCATGCTCGATGCTATCACATATTTATTAAGGCATGTGCAACCTCTGCAGCAGGATCACAGAATAAGTGCTGAATCTCCTTTCAAGCAAACCAAATTTACAAAACTGTTTTTTTTTTTGTGCGTGCGTGTGTGTGAAGCAGTAATGCACAGTTATAAGTGAAGCAAAATGTTGCTGAATAAAGCTGCATTATAATACAGTCCGACTAGCACCATTTATAACACTAGAAACATGCTACTAATACACAGTAAAGCCTCGTTATTACGTAGTTGGCGGGGAATGTGGATCAGGTACACACTAAGCGGTGTACTAATTAACCAACAATGGCAGATGAGCGGCTATAGACTTACTGGCTAGAAAAGGTCTAAGTCTTCATTTTCACTCAAACACACAAGCAGACAAGTTTTATTTGCAAACACGCAGCAAAAAATCTGTGCTTTTCACTAGCCGCCGTGGCAGCCTTGCCAGACGACATCCTCAAACTCAGAAGGCTGTGAGCCAGTTTCTCCATCAGGCCCAACTTTTCTGTGAACGCCCTCACGATGGTCAAGGCATGCACCGCGTCAAATACAGAAGCGCCAGAAGCTATTGGAGCAGGAAACATATCATGGCCCCCATGTTGTGACAGTCGTCACTATAGGTGACGACTGCAGTCCGTGAAAGGTCCGCGCACTGCAGTTTCCCTATTTATGGACGGCACACACGACATATCACCAATTTCGCGCCAAAAAAATTTATACTATGCATGCGGTAAGCGACCTGCGGCTTAAGCGGTCAGCCAATACATGAAGTTCAATGGCGGTTAGGTGGAGGATTCATCGCCACTATATTTAAACCCGAATTACTTATTAAGCAGGTACATATTAACGAGGTTTTACTGTATAACATGAAATAATATTGCTGCATTATTCAGTCCAAATGCTACTGTCTATACTGAAGTTACATTGCCAAAGTGTTGCAACACACATTTCACTTCACAGCCACTGCATCCAACAGCTTACTAGAAAAGAGCATGGTGGTGACTATTCACTAAATTAGTCACAACAGAAGGACATGCTCTGTTAATGATTTGTCTCATGCACAGTTATATGAATAAACAGGAGTTTTTTAAGATGAGCATTCTTGTAAGATCTTTTTTTACCAGGCTGTCCATTTAAGTTACAATGGTGCAGCGAAATAATTATTGCTATGCAGCACCACCAGACCAACATATTATTAAAAAATTATGACGTTTAAATCCTGGAACTGCAGAGTGGGTTACGAGAAAAAATGTGGTGGAGGGTTCCGGATCAATTTTGACTACCCAGGGTTATTTTTAATGTGCACCCAAACCACGGTACACGAGCGTTCTTTTGCATTCTGCCCCATCAGATTGAGACTGCTGTCACCAGGAATCAAAGCTGTGACCTTGTGCTCAGCAGCACATCGCCATAGCATACCTGCCAAGTTCGAAGAAACTAAATACAGGAGACCTTCCTACGCGGAGGGGGGGGGGGGTCTGTTGGTTATACCTCCCCTCCCCCCCCAACGTCTATATTTTCAAGTACTGACAGGAGAACTTCCTTAGAATTTTATTTACAGATATACAAATGACCACATGAACATCAATGTCTCACTTTTGCAAGCATTTCGTTGTTGCTAATATTGTCTTCAAATATTCTTTCAAAATTCATTAAATTCTCAGGTCTTACGTCCCACAACCACCATCTGATAATGAGGCACGCCGTAGTGAGGACCTAGACACAGGCGAATCTTCAAGGAACAAAAGTCCCTAAGTGTATCTTCTTTATTTTTTTCGCACATCGCAATTAGAGAGCAGGGCGCGCGTGAAGTTCAAGTGCAGTGAGGAACTCCGGATTAATTTCGACCACCTGGGGTTCTTTAACATGCACCCAATAGACGCCACAGGGGCGTTTTTGCATTTCGCCCCAACTAAATGCAGCTGCCGCGGCCGAGATTTGATACCGCGAACTCGTGCTTAGCAGCGCAATGCCAAAGCAACCCAGCGGGTGTTCAAAAATTCTTCAGATAATGTTTCATTGTAAGGAATTTCAATTCTTTCACATTTTGAGAGGATGACGTTTTCCAGCAGACGAGCGACACATGGAGGAGCGGCACTGCGTCCTCGTATTTTTCCCGATGTTAAATTACCGCTAGCATTCTGCTTTGCTCTGTGGTATCAACAAAATACCCGTCACTTCGGCTGAGCACTACATTAAAAATACTTGAAGACACTTTTTGTGGTAGCGCACCTTGCTTTTAAAGCCATGACTGACTGGGCCTACGCAACGCCAGAGCAGCTGACGCTGAGGAGAACGATGGAGAATCTAGTGTCGCTAGTGGCAGAACGCGGAATTCACTCGCTAGCTTAATGAGGCTAGGGCCACTAGGGCACCCAACAACCCCCGTCAGCTTAAGGAGTGCCTCTGCGGTTAACGAAATAGCACATGTGTAGGGTTTCCCTACTACTTTCTTAGCAATTTTTTTCACAATGAACTTCGAACTGGATTGGATTCTTTTTGCCAATGTGGCCTGAAAAAGCGCTGGATGCAGATAGAAATGGGACACAACTGCAATTTCCGGGAGATTTTCCTGTCAACCGCACAACCGGAAGAAATGGTCCAAATCCGGGAGTCTCCCAGGTAATCCGGGAGAAGTGGCAGGTATGCCATAGCCACTGAGCCACCACGGCGGGTGGAACCATGTTTGGCCGCATTTTCATGAGTGACTGAAATGCCTAGGGAGCTCAATTAGCAAAATTTTACTGTGAGTCCTACATAAAAACAAGCCAGAACCTTTTTGGAACACTGAAACTAGAATTAGGACATTGTGAAAGCCAAGTTATTAGAACCCTCCAACAAATCAATATACCACAGTCTTGCTGGAGTCACAAATAATGAACTGCACCATTGTATGAACAAAAACAAGAATCATATACACCTTCAAGGAGAGTTTGATGCACCTCTGATTTTGCCAATGGCCTGGTACCTACACATGAGGTGTTTGCTATGAATGCTGCACAGAACTTGACACAGTAAAAGAAAAGAACAGGTCTTAAACACTATCCATGTGGATGTTTACAGACCACTTGGGAACTATATTGATAGGTTTATGCCTGCATGCTCGACCAACTGAAAGCAATAGCTCACCCATGCTCAAAAGGTACTGAGTATCTTTAAATATTGCAAGTAGCTGCGACTGGTTTCCTTCTGTCACTAAAGTCCATATCTGCTTGCCATCATGGCTACAGGCTTCAAGCACTCATAAGTTATTGTTATACGAAGTTTTACACTAAACGATGGCCCAAATGTTTCAATAAGCAGTTTACACATACACATAAAAGCACAAACACTTCTTCTAAATTGCACACTGTTCAATAAGCATTAGCATGCTACTGCAACCAAATTCATAGCAATCACAATGCTTTCAAAGGAGGTATTCACAACTCAATGTAGTGGTCCTTATTAATATGTAATAAATGAAGCACCTAGTATAGTTCTACTGGTTTGTGAAATCATAGAAATAGAAACAGACAGTCTAGTTGCAGAAAAGAAATGTCCCCTTATCATCGCCAAGCAACACACAGTAACACCAGCAGCACAGACAGCACCCATAAACTATATCAGTGAATCTCAATAGTATCATCATTTGCCTTCCCTGCCTTAAATGACTTCATTAGAACGACCCAGAAACTCAGCAACAGTTGACATTTTTTAAATGGTTTACTCCGTTGCTTGAAATGCATACTGCCTTTAGCACAATTATACCTACAGCATACTGTGTGTTGACACCCCACACCGTTTTTATTTAGGCCTAGTTGGTTTCATTGCAAACAATGACTGAAATTGGCTGTATTCCACCCCCCCCCCCCCCCTCCATGATCATTTCCTCTCCTTTTCAAATACGAAAATGGATGTTCTCAATAAAGGGTGATAACTTGCTGTTGTTAGTCACAAAAGATGTTATGCATTTGTATTGTCAACAAACCAAGCATAGTATCTATGAAAGCCCTTGCAGTGATGACCCACTGTACATACAACCGCTGTTAAGAGGTAAAGGGCACATCTAGTGCATGTGCCCTTTACTACTCTGCTAAATCATTTTTTCACAACACTATCAGCTTAAATATTAATCTCCCTACACATTGCATTATTTACTGCTTCACCACTAACACTGCAGAAACTAACATTGTCTGGGAATGGCTGAATGGAAAAGTTGTTTAACCCTTTAAGAGCTATGCCCAAGAATACTAATATTGCACTGGTCCTTGTCGCCCGTTATAATCCATGAAAATGAAACATTCGTACACTGGTTGCACCAACTACTCAGAAGTTGGCTAAACAAAATTTTATGGTAGGTTCTGTTTTTATACGACAGATGGCGCAATAACGCTTATCGACTGTTGGTGTTGCTCATGTCTATCATTTTCCAACATGGCGGACCAGCTCAAAAAGCACGCACATTTTTTTTAACCCAATGCAGAAATTTAATAATGAACACTGCATCAAAGAGCTTCAATGTTGCTTACGAGGTGGTCATAAGGGACAATAACAACGGCGAAAAAGACATGTTTCCTGAGGAACACTAATTATTCTAATTAAAATCAATAATTGTCACATTTAAATTTTTCTTTGAATTTTCAGTTTAAAAGGTTAGTAAAATCTTTAAGTTATCTCCGACAATATAGTGCTTGAATTTAAAGCCTGCTAATGCGTTCCTTAAGAACTGAATTTGTTGCACTTCAGAACACCCAGCACCCAAAGGGTTGAACAACTGCCTGATGTCCTTGAGATTGCATTGAACGAAATTGCTTCTGCATCAGTAAGCACAGTTGGAAAGAGCATCTTGAGCAGTACACAATCTGGGTAACAAGGACTAAGGCATATTAGATTCCTCTTCATATAAACAATGTCATAAATGCCTGTAAATTAGATCATGAACAGCACTCGTACTGCACTGATGTAGGTGTATATACAAGCAGCATATTAAAGATCCTAGAAGGCTATGAACAAGCACAGAAAAAAAAAAATAGTGCTTGCAGCAGCCTACTTTTCAATGGGCACAGGCAGAAAGGTGAACCCAATGAACACAACAAAACGATTCTCCTTATGACACAGGACATAAGTCTGTAAACATGTTGAAATGAACACAAGAGCTTAAAAATATTTTGCTATGCAAAGATCGTTCTGTGCAAGGAAAAGTCATAGACCACAGTGCCTTTTGATAACAATGTTTCAAAACATGTAACGTCCTTGAGAACATAACCATGCAAGCTTAAAAATGATACTTAGCTGGTGGCCTTTAGAAAGACAATCATGCGTATTGTGATGTTTTATGCATCATAAAGGGAATGTACACAATATGTTTGGCACTTTAAAATGACATCTTCACACAAATCAGGGAGGGGTTAAGTGATGATAAGAATCCAAATATGTAGAACATGCCCACAAGCAATACTATTACAATTATGCATGCCACAAGAAAAAATTTGCACAGCCAGTTTAAATAAGTTTACATAGGGCTCTAGACAGCAGCAACTATTGTGTAGTACATAGACCTTTTCATTTCTTAAATGAGTGACCGTGTGTCACCACAAAGAAGGAATGATTAGCTCTACAAGCACACTCCCATTTCAAGGATATGCATTGGGCAAAGTTCACAGTGAGCAGGAATACAAAAAGCAAAGACAAACATAAACAAGATTACAATGAAAGCACATGTCCATACTACTGCTACCATTGCCTTTTTTTACAGACCTGCCATTAATTCATTAAGACATTAGTTGGTGATCTGTGAAGAAAAGAAAAGCTGTGTGCTTTAAGACGACTAAAAGAAATTTGCTTAAAAAGAAAACACAAAGCCTCTAATATGAATTCTGCACAATGGTGCCATCAATCACAACGATCATAGCAAATGGCCTAAGTGACCATGCCACTGAGACACTAGATAGGAAAGCTAGGCAATAAATGTGCATAGATTTCACTCATGACATAAGGGCATCTGCTTATGTCACCAGTGAGACCGTTTAAAAAAAAAACGTACAGTACAAGGAGGCACTTGAAATTTTGTGAAAAGATGATAAACTGTTCAGTTGTTACAAGTAATTTGAATACAAGCATTGAATAAGCATCTTCTCTTGTCCTGTGCAGTACGAGAACTCACAATTGAAGCATTATGAATTTGCTACATTTCTTTCAAACACTGGGCTGTTTCTTGCGTAATCTCCTCCGCAAAAAGCCACCGAGCAACGCCTGCCCCCGCCAGTAAATTATGCAGGAATAAAACCTAGCACTTTTTGTCGCACTGCAGCTGCTACTTCAAGTACTGCCTGCGGGGTGTCTCAACGCGACAGGCGCGCAAAACTATCCACGTACACATGCGAGAAATGCCAGCGACACCATCGCGATGTATACTGTCGCAAAAATAAACTGCGAAAAGCTTCCTGTACCCACATTGACGTCCTTCTCAGTAGCCTTAGCGTGGCATTTTTTTCGCTCTGTTAACCTTACGTCTGCAACAGTAGCTTCGAAGTTGAGTGCAAGGCGCGCAAGGACAGTGTTGTTACCTTGCGATTTTCAGTTTACTGTTGGAACATGCCATGCGTGTTGGCACCATTACTGGTGCGGAAGTTGAAATGACTAGTGCCTGCCCGCCGTGGCGTTAATAAAACTGAAGGTCTTTGGACGCATTAATAATTGTCGATAAATGTTAGCACACTAAACATGCAATCGCAGTAAAATTGGCGGGCAGCGCATGGTTCGGTTACGTAACAACCAGCGTTACCATTAGCGGTCAAACAGCAAGAGCCGAAAAACCCGAATTCACAAGCGCGCCTCGGAAGTCGAAGGCAAGCAGTGATCGTGCGGCGGCAAGGTAATAGGGCGAGTAGAACCGCTATCTAACCACCGCCACGAGATGTAAACGGAAGTTCCATGATAACGAGGTGTATACCCACGTAGACGACGGCAGTTCAACCGAAACGATCTTCGAGACTCCTCGCAGGCATTACGTTAAGGTAGTGCGTTGCCTCGAAACGCATATAACGCAGCTCACGTTAGATACACAAGAAATGATGTAACACAAGCAAAGCGAAGGTGAAGGATAATCCGTGTCCCTTCTTCCGCACAACGCGGCTCTGTTCGGCGACTTGGAACAACTTAGGCCTTTTGTTGAGTAAGCGCTACAATGCGCCAAATGGTAGTAATAGAAAAGGCAAAAAATAAAGCATCGAGAATCAGTACCTAGTTCTACGGCATCCACTTCTCCATCAAATTATCGCTGAGCATGAAGATCAATTGCCATATATTAACAAACAGAGACGTTACATTTCGCCAGCCTTACAAACCCGCCATCGGGTCGTCCGCCATTATTCTAGCATCAAAAACACGGGAAGTGGCTTGAGGATCCAGCAGGTCGCAGTTGCGTACAAGATGCTTCATATAGTACAAGCAAAATAAATTCGCCTTAGGACTTAAATTAAAAGTAATAAAATAAGTAAAATTGTAATTTTTTGCTATGAATAACACCTAGAACATTTAGTGGCGTTTTCTAGGGAGCGTTTTCTAACTCAAGAGGGGAGCTAGCAGATGATCGTCTGCTAGCCGCAATATGTTGGTCAAAAAAGTGCCTTCGCAGTTTTGACGCTCAGTTCTCGGCTAACAGCCGACGGAGGCAAGTCAAACGGGAAAATCGCATACGGTTCATTTGCCGCTGTAGCTATATCGGCCAAATGGGACGCTCGCTTGGCTGAACATAAGAATGATTTAAATCGATAAAAGGAGTTCTCATCTATGTACTGTAGGTGGGTGCGGGTGATTGGAGGCCACAGCCATATTAGAACTGTTTCCCTGATTTCTTGTGGTGGTGATCACCACCACAAGAAATCAGGGAAACAGTCTATATGTATAAAAGAAAAAATTAGGTGACAGATGCGTGAGCCAACCTTCAGTGACCTTGCACGACGAAGAAGTCGCTCTTTTGAACATCTGTGCCCCTTAATCTAGAATATCTGAAATTGTGCGTTGTTAGTTTGCCAACTAAGTCCCTTTAATTGCTTCTGGCGTTCCTTTTTGAACTTATTTTTGAAGCTGTAGAAACTCTACCATACGGTTCTCGCACTTAATTAAAAGGACAACACCTTCCACCGAACTGGTGGCAGCAACGGCGCACAGGCATTGCCTCACGCATTTTCTCTGCATGTGCAGTTATCTTGGCCTGCTGCCTATCATCATTCACACGTGGAAAGCAAGCACTGATTCCAGTGAGCGACAGCTTCCTGCAAGCCCAACAGGTGTCGTCGGCTTCGTTGAGCACCGCTCATAACAAGCAGGACCATCACCGAGACTTCACTGGTGGCAGCGACGGCGCACAGGCATTGCCTCACGCATTTTCTCTGCATGTGCAGGTTAGTTCTGTTAAAATTTTGACCATTCTTCTGCTTGTGACCTGTTCGCTGTCGCTGCTGCCACATTTTCTGTTTTTCCCCTTTGTGCTCTTGCGTGCGAAGTTGTTTGGTTACCGCTTTCTTGCGAACTTGAAATGCCGACAAATTCAGAGCTTGCCAAGAGGATTGAAGCGATTGAGGCTAAACTAGAAACAGAAAGCGCTCAATTCACTGACGACATCCTCGGTAAAGTTCTGTTAAGGTTGCAGTCCAGTGGGCTCGATGCTGTAGAAAGTTGAAAACCTGGAGGTAAGTGTAGGTCTCTTCAATGACATCATTGAAAAACTGCGGGAGGAAAAGCTACAGCTTGCAGCTGATAATAAAAGGCTCGCATCAGAGAACAAAGCACTGTCTGAAAGGATGGCTGAGCAGCAGGAGCAATACTCCAGAATGAACAATGTTGAGGTTAGGGGCGTCCCCTGTACCCAAGGTGAGGACTGCATCACTGTACTGCAAACCATCGGCACGAAAATTGGGTGTCCATTAACGTTGGCTGACCTTGATGTCGCTCATCGAGTCCCTACAAAAGTGCAAGACAAAAAGAACATCATAGCTAGATTCTGTTCACGCACAAGAAAGGATGAATTTGTCAGCAAGGCACATAAGGCTAAGCTTCACCTAAGCGACATCGGTGTGAAAGCTTCTGTTGACAGCGCGGTTTACGTCAATGAACATTTGACGCCGCAAAATAAGGCACTCTTTTCGAAGGCGCTGGCTTTGAAAAAACAACACAAATGGCAATTTCTGTGGATCAGCAATTGTCAAATCAAAGCCAGAAAAGCCGAGAGAACCAGATCGAGTGTACCGCATTGCCAGTGAATCAGACCTAGCGGTCATTAACTAAAAAGTGTTCAGTTTATACCTGCCTTAACACATTTTCGTCCATCATGGCGTCATATTACACAACCAGCAAGTTAAATGACTTCCTTCAGAATAGTAATCGCTCTTTTATTCATTTCAATGCGCGCAGCCTCCGCAAACATTACGATGACTTCCAGAATCTGCTTCCAACTCTTTCTTACACTTTTTCAATCATTGCTGTCTCAGAGACCTGGCTTAGTGAAGTTGATAAAAACTTGTACTGTTTCCCTTCATATAAATCGGAGTATACCCACAGACAGTCTAGTAACCACGGTGGAACTGCTGTCTATATCTCGTCCGGAATCCCGTACAATCGAAGACTCGACCTCACGTTAAATACTCAAAACTGCGAATCAGTCTGGTTGGAATTCGATCCTAACTTTCTCAACATTGATAATAGAAATTTCATCTTTGGTGGCGTTTACCGTTCACCTTCTTCATCAGCTCCTGATTTTTGTATTTATCGAAAATATAATGACAACGTTATCCATGGAGAACAAAAATGTCATAATTATGGCTGATATGAACATAAACTTATGGAGTCATCCCCGAGCTCTGTCAGTTATTCATCTTGTTTTCATGGTTTTGGTTACGAATGTCTTATTAATGTCCCTACTCGTTCAGTTCTTGACGGTTCCAGCACTCTAATCGATCATGCGTTGTCTAACATTTTGAATCCACCTGATGCAGGAGTACTTGAAACTGACATTACTGACCATTTTCCCGTCTTTATCCGCACTACATCTGCGCACTATTGTTGTCCTAACACTTACACCAAACTTGTTTTCGATAAAAAGTTATTCTTAGAAGCTGTATCTCATACTGACTGGTCTTTCGTTTTTGACACCAACAATGCACAGTTAGCCTTCTCGCGATTTCTAACAAAGTTGTTATCACACTATCATTCCTACTCTCAGATGCGCAAATGCAAAAAGAAAGTGGCGTCACCTCAAAACCCATGGCTCACCGATAGTCTGTTAAAAGCCATGCGCACACGAGAAAACCTTTATAAAAAAACAAAAAGACAACCATTCAATATAAACCTGCGCGCGCGGTATAAAAAATTCTGCAACTCACTTTCTGTTCGGCTTAAAAAAGCAAAAACCTTATATTATGAAGAAAAAATACTTAAATGCGGTTCTGATGTAAAGAAAAAATGGCAAATAGTGAATTCATTTTTGAATAGGAGACAGGGAGCTGATAACATAGCCAAAATATCCCACGATGGCAATATTTAATTAGAGACACTTAAGATTGCCGATGCTTTCAGCGATTCTTTCTTTCCTAATATCTCTACTCAAGATAAACAGTACTTATATTCACCAAAGCGCCTTGCACAATCATTTTATGTTTCCAACCACTCCTGATGAGGTGGTATCAGTAATTAACAATTTAAAAATAACAAGCGCTGGGCTGGATAACATTCATCCTGGTCACGTTAAATTAATTTCCAAATCAATATCATTTGTTCTGTCTGAAATTATTAACCTCATGTTTAAAACAGGCACTTTTCCTCGCGAGCTTAAACGTGGTAGGGTTACTCCGGTTTTTAAGAAAGGTGATCGATCATTACCATCTAACTACAGGCCTATCTGTGTTTTACCATTCTTCAGCAAGGTCATCGAGAAAATAATCGAAAAGCGATTGATAAAGTACTTAAACAAATTTAATATTCTTTCACCTGACCAGTTTGG
>NW_023606669.1:0-40001 GCF_013339745.2 Dermacentor silvarum | reverse complement strand
TGAGGCACGCCGTGGTGGGGGACTCCCGATTAATTTTGACCACCTGGGGTTCTTTAACGTGCACCTAATGCGTAGTACACAAGCGTTTTTGCATTTCGTCCCCGTCAAAACGCGCCCGCCGCAGCCGGGAATCCAAGCTGCGACCTCGTGCTATAGTAGCGCATCGCCACGGCTACTTAGCCACCCACGGCGGGTATACAGCCGGAACTCGTTCCCTTCCTTGCTTCCTTCCATGCAAGAAAAGCGCGGGCATCAATGCCGACGCTTGTCTGATTTTGGTCATGTGAATTTAACCGATTACTCGCGATTAAACAATTATTCAAAATTAAAGCTTTAATCAATAGTTTGGAAGGTTAATCGATCATTCACCAAGCCCTAATAGTAACAATTAGTAATAATACATTTCGATGGTAGTTAACCATACCCGGCTCTTGCAAAGCCCTTTTTCTTATTTATTTTGACCACACGTGTTGGCACACGCCGTATTATAGCTAAATAAATGCGTGACCGAGTTGCATAAGGACCTATGGAACTTATTGTCCGTAATCAACCACTCGTAGTCTGCGTGCTGGTCTGTCTGTGTCCCGGCACCTCTCTCGCGTGGCTTCTGTCCCTAGACACAGCACTTGTGCTTCAGTTACACAGGCAGTTATTACGAGTCAGTCCTGCAAATATATCTAGAGCCACAAAGCAAAGCGTCTAACATCCTTCCGTTTGGAACTGCGTTCTCGGTCTTTCTTGAACTTAGTTTCTTAAAGGCGCCACACCGTAAGATAATACGTGCAAGCACATACACGCACACAGCCTTCATGTCGCGCCACCAGACGCAGTTCATAACAAGATACACTCAACTTTTATTCTTTTTTCTTACTTCTTTTTTTTTTACGATCAGATTCCCCTAACGTGGCTCTGGCAAGGACCCAAGCCGGCCCACCATTCTTTCGATTTACAGTAGCGCCGTTCAACGGCGCTTGCCAGAGCAGCGGCGCACACAAATCTACAGCGGCACAGCGTCTTCCGAGCCGGGTCGAAGCACCCAGTGGCTTGTGTCGCTACAGGAGAGATGTGCCGCCGGCACGGGGACCGCCGCTGTCGACAATACATGCGCGCCAACGGGCGTCCTTTTACGCCTCCCTTTTTACGAGCCCGCCATTCTTGCTACAACAAACGCGGGACTATACCGGGCACGCTGCATCCTCTCCGGATCTCCGGGAAAGCAATGCATGCACTGCCGTGCCACCCAGCAACCACAATTCCCGAACGAGGCGAGGAGCAGAGGGGGGGAGGATAGGTGCCCTCCCCTCGAGGCTCCCCAAAGCGAGCGCGGCCAGTAAGCCATGACAAACGGCTGTCGGTGCGGCCCTGAATACGTCATTAGCCCAATGGATTCGGCTCGGCTTTAGTCACCCTTATCACTGCCGCCGCCGGCGGCGATCCCCCGCCTGCCTGCTACACGTGTACCGCGTGTATTAGGCACCCTTGTGCGCAGGTCGGGACGGTCGGGACACTCACGTGCAGTCGACGACGCCGCACTCCCTCTCCTCCACGGCAGCGGACGCGCGCTGCCATTGAAACGGTTGCGGGCACACTCTGCGAGCCGCTACGCCAACAGGGCCAGAATGAACGCACTTGCGCTCGCAGGTGTCCGAGTCCCTTGTAGTTTGCATCCTTAGGTGATGCATATGTGCCGGAGAAGACGAAGCGCTACAGACTTTAATGAGCAGCTGGAGATACTAGCCTGGCTGACAGCATGATCTCAACCAGGCTAATATCGGCTTCAGCAACTTCTACATCCCATAGCACGACATCATCAGTGGCCACATTCATATCATGTATTGAATATTACTGCAGCATAGGCTTTTTTTGTGTGCTCAGTGTGACGCCACATTTATGTGTGTTTTATCAATCGCACGCACGAACGCACACGCAAGCGTTTCTTTTGGCAAAAAATGTTGGCTTTATCTCACGGTGGTTTCACACAAAGCACAGAGAAGGTTTAGCCAGCCGTTTTCTTTAAAAAAAACACACACTAAAGAGAAGCAGTAAATCAGTTTCAACTGATATAATATTCTTTCAAGACTCTATGTTCATTAATTTCATGGTAGGAGATTGATTACTAGAAGAAAAAAATGAAAGCCAAACTTCTATTTTAAGAACTTCGTACTGAAACCTCAGCGCTGGTATGTCAGTGTGACGTCACGGATCACGATGCATTTTCTTGTATTTGAGCCTCTGAGGCCGGAACAGCCAAATCCATGACGTCAGGGCTAGATTGTGCGCGAACTTCAAGGCGGTGCCACCACCATGTCCTTCATTCTTGCGTCCTTTCTATCTCATATCAAGCCTCCTCTAACGGTAAGAGTGACTTTTCTTTCGTATTTTAGAAAGGTAATTTACTAATATAGATCCATCTATTTTTCTCTGGAGTGTCCCTTTAAGTTATCCTGTGCCGATAGGGCTTCGGAGGGCTCACGGAGACAAACGCGGTCCCTGCCTTGGAGACCGAGTGCGGTTCGAACTGCACACACATAGGCACGCACAACCATTACAATGGGCACGTACTCTACTTCTGCAAGGAAGCTATGTTGAAGTCAATGCACGTAACTACAACTTGCTTGCATTATTTGTAATTTTAAGCGCTTGCATATTACGCTTTATTATAGTCTTTTGTATTCTGTGACGGAGCTCACTTTTACCTGTTATATTCTGCGCGTGCATTATTTTAACTCTCTGTATTCCTCATTTGCTTACATGCTCATCGCTGTCTACATTGCGGCCGCGTATGTGTGTTTGTGACTTTACACAAACTCGTTGTAGTGCGACTTGGCCTTTGCCTTTTATATCTATACGTTTGTGGACGTATAGGCCTATGTGCTGTGAATTTCTGGCCCTATGAGGTTTTTTTTTTTCTCTTGTCTTACTTATATATATATATATATATATATATATATATATATATATATATATATATAGGGTGTCCCAGCTATCACGCAGCATGATTTAAAAAGGAGGAACGGCGTTACGCGAAGCAAACCTAGTGCGTATTGTTTCCAGTACAGTGGAGTAGCCGCCAGTATTTTTTTCGTTACTGCGATTTAATTAATTAATTATAATTACTTATCTAACTCGAGAAGTACTGTCATAATTACCAAAGTGTCAATGAGGAAGTTGTAGAGTAACATGAAAAACTCCCGATACAGCTTTCCGTTGCTCAATACGTCAATTCGTATGTGCGGCAATTCTGCGTGTATTCGCGGGCTTCTTTCAGACTCGGAAAAACACATTTATGTATAGCATGTATTGAGCAACGGAAAGCTGTATCGGGAGTTTGCTCTACAACTGTTGCTCTACAACTTTCTGATTGACACTTTGATAATTAGGACAGTACTTCTCGAGTTAGATGACTAATAATAATTAATTAATTAAATCTCAGTAACGAAAAAAATACTGGCGGCTACTCCACTGTACTGGAAACAATACTCACTAGGTTTGCTTCGTGTAATGCCGTTCCTCCTTTTTTAAATCGTGCTGCGTGATAGCTGGGGCTCCCTGTATATAGCATATTAAACGATATATATAGACTTATTAAACTGTCGTTTTTGCTAGCGAAAAAGAGTAGCCGTCACCATTATCGGGTGACTACACCTCTTTCTTTTATTTTCATTTCAATAAAAAAAGTAACGGCTAAACAAAATAATTTTGAGACTTCAGCTGTAGCTGGGTTGACTTTTTGTATAGAAGACAATAAAGCACAACAAAAACAACCGGTAGTGACCACTACAGAATGGCCACTTCCTGTAGGTTCGCAGAAAGTGCGAGCCTACGTACCTGTTGTTTTTGGCACACACTTTCTGAAGCTCCTAGGGGTTACTTAATTTAAAGCTGAGAATAACAAAGCGCAACACAATTTTGATACTTTGGCGCCGGTGTATAGGTGACCTTGCTCCGGAGGAAATAATGCAGAACCAAAACAAGATACACGTCCGCCCTTGATCGATATAACGAAATTAAACAAGAAAGATCAATAGAATCTATAAGGACGAATCATATAACATGGACAGAAGAAAAATGCAAGGATACCGCAAGTTTTTTGAGTAGTCTCCATGTTCATGTATACCCCACCTTCTTTTGCATACTACTATGTTGAATATAGAATGCATGCATTATCTTCGTTCGTTCGCAACGTGTTCAGAGAGCGCAAATAACTAGAACCAGGGATCACAATATTCCCACAGCAGCGACAGATCCTTCGTAGTCGTTTTATATAGACATCCTCGTTTGTAAAGAAATTGCTTAGACGTCATCAATGTCCCTCTAAACAGCCACATGTGAGCTGACAAAGCCCTCAGGTGATTTTCTTCTAATCGCTGACCAGATTAAGTCCCTGTGAGTTCACAATTCTAATTTCTCAGACGTGTAGTGAAAACGACGAGGATAAGAATTTTGAAAATATAGCACAAAAAACAAAACAAGTGTGACGTCTGCAGTTTATTCTTTTTCGGGCATATCCATAGCATGTAAATTAATTTTTCACAATATACGTTAATGACAGCATTTGCCAATGTCCCTCTAAACAACCACATGTGAGCTGACAAAGCCCTGTAGGTGATTTTCTTCTAATCGCTGACCAGATTAAGTCCCTGTGAGTTCACAATTCTAATTTCTCAGACGTGTAGTGAAATGTCAGATTCTCAGACGTGTAGTGAAAACGACGAGGATAAGAATTTTGAAGATATAGCACAAAAAACAAAACAAGTGTGACGTCTGCAGTTTATTCTTTTTCGGGCATATTCATAGCATGTAAATTAATTTTTCACAATATACGTTAATGACAGCATTTGCCATGTACGGACAAATTTGGTACTATCATTCATTAGCCGACTACACGCAGAAAGTATAACGCCACGGACCACTTCCTCCTCAGCACTTTCATCCTTCGTGAGTTATACTGCATCAATTCTGATGAAAGCGTTTTCTGCGCTTGATTTCAACAAAAAAGAAAAAAAAAGAAAAAAAGTTGTCGTACTTGCGTATTTTCATCTCTTTCCTTACATGGCTTCTTTCAGCTGCTCAGACCTCAGACACGTGATAATAAATTAAACGCTTTCGGCAGATCACAACCTATAGCACTCAAATCCTCAAACCTCCGAGATGTCCAAGGGTATTGTTATTCTTCAGCCCACTTACTGCGCACAAAGAAGGCTACATGTATACCGAAGAGTTTCAACTCATATATTCCATTTTCCTTCTCCAACTTCCCAGCCTCTGCGTCACAGCGTGAGACGCGGCGCCAAGACGGAAGCTTGGCTTCGACACCTAACTTGGACCAGATCACCGGCAAGCCGATGATAAATGACCGCCCGTTTGAAATATCGCTCCGGCTTGAACTCGACAATGACCACGACGCAGCGTGGGCGCTCGATAGTGGGCACGCGCGGAAATTTCAGCTGCGTCCTATATTATAATGCACCGTCACCGCACCACGCTCGCTTCCTCGCACAGACACGCACGCACACACACAAATGCAAAGCACCCGTCGTGCGCAGTCATTCTTCAAACTGCCCAGCAGTTCCTTCTCTATTATTTTGTCTTCTCGTTCGTTTCGCTTCACATCCTTAAACCCAACAAAAAAGAAAAGTATAAGACCCAATAAAAATTAAAAAAAAAAAAACAATATACGGGCTATCCTGAAAGACGGCGATGTTCGGGAACGCCAGAAGCGGGCGCCTCCGTCATTCAGTCGTGAAATATGGACCGGCAGAGACGTCCTCGACAGCGGCGCCCATCGATCATACGATTAAACCACAGCGCGCTGACGGGCCGCGCTTAATTTTAATTGAAAATGGATGGCCGTCCCGACCTTGGCGCTTCCCGCACACCCGCGTGGGTGTGCGGGAAGCCCCCGCGACCCCCGCGAATACGAGCGCGCAACGCCCAGGTGCAACTGCGAGCGCATCAGCCTTGCCATTTTTAAGAATTGAATCGTTCGCAAGCGGAAGACAGGATTGGTGACTCGGTGGGCGCTGGAGTATATACGATTCGCTTCGAACATGGAGTGACGTTCCTGAAGATCGTCGAACCCTTCAGAGATACATACACGTATACGCCTTGGAAGAGGTCGTCTGCTGCTTGCACTTACTGTAATGCTTCTGTGGAACATCTGCTGATCGAGTGTCCGAACGCCTGGGAGAACCGCCGCTCGAACCGGCTTGTAGGCGTCCTTAATCTGTGCAGAAGGTTCTTGAACCCTGCAGTCGTGCCTGACAAACCAAGACACGCTGTCAAAGCTATTGGTGATTTTATGTAATCTTTTTGAAAGACGATCCAATATGAATGTGCTCAGTATCTGACTTTGTGCATGTTTATGTGAACTTGCACTATTTTTATACGTGCTCTATTCTGCGCCAGGCTTTTTTTTTTTTTTTTCAGGGCCGTGACTGTACAGATATATGCAGTTTAGGTAACGCACGTTGTGACTGGACGTTCGATAGTCACCGATAAAACGCGCTCTGACTGTTCATTGTACAGCAGGCCGGTCTCCGCTATATTACGTTACTCCTTTACTTTCTTTTTCTTTTTTCCTACATTCCTTTGTCGCTGCAGTTTATTTGTGATGATTGGGATAGCTGACGCTTCGGTGTCCTTTTTTATCATGGTCTCATCATTTAATAAACAACAACAGCAACCGTGGAATACGGTACACTTGCCGGTGCTTTTTTGAAGATTTTGACAGGGCAGGCCAGCAGCCACAAAAATGTCACTCATGCGCAGCCAGTGCAACATGTTCAGAAAGAGCAAGAAGTAAAACCCCGACCATGCAGTAGGAAACTATTGCGAGAGAATGGAAGGACATACCTGTCCTGATTGATCAATGCACCGACACACCGATGAGAGTGGAAAGAGACGCTAGAGATCGTGGCAGCACCGCCCCCCCCCCCCCCCCCTCATTTTTATTTACGATACGAGGCACGTTGCCATCGTGTGCGCGTGTGCACTAACACGCACAGCATATCCTTGTCTCTGGTGGCCCAATAACCCTATGTCAGCGATTAAAGTCAAGAGGGGGGGGGGGGGGGCGGTCTCGGGGGTGCACTGCCCTCCCTCAGTTTTTCGCGCGAAGCTTCTATACGCTATATATCCTGCGCCAGCGATGTAATGCTGAAAAAACCTGCTGCTCTCAGAGCTGCTCGAGCATCGTGCCACTGTTCCCGCGTTCATCGTCTGCTTCCACAGCTGGCTGCATTTCCGCTAATCATTCCAGCGTAGAATTTCACTTCTCTTCTGTCGTCGTAATGGGGAGGCCGCGTTTACGAGGGTATGAGCCATTCATTGTCTTACGTAACGGACAGATTTAATTTTCAAGCAATTTAATTTCGAAGTATCGCAAGCGGCAATGGCGGGCGAATGCTGCTAACCACACCGCCGAGCAAACTCGAGACATCGAACGCAAGCCACAACGGCAGACTGCAGGCATACCGTCAGTGACGTCGTTCTCTCCGTCGCAGCCGAACGTATGTGTAACTTCATAGTTGAGAAATACTTTAATGATCCCTCGGGATTAACGCAGTGATAAACACCGGGGCCGCACGTTCCAGCTTCGCTGGTTAACAATCTTCACGGAGTGGAAGGGCTGACGAATTTTACTAAACTTATACACATTAAAACACAAACATTAAACCAGTCAACACAAGCTTCGCTTGCACCCCTCTTCACAGTAGTGGAAGGGCGGTCAAATTTTTGGCAGGTCAACTGCGGCAGACATTCGACAAGCGCTGGCGTTGATTTCATTGCCAGTATAGTGCTCTGTGTGGGGCAATTCTAATTCTCCAATTTTTCGATTAATTATTTAATCGCAATTAATCGGTTGATGTGGCATGAGAAAAAAAAACAAGAAAGCAGGTGTTGTCGCGCTACTGTATGCATTTCCCCGAGGCACTGCACACGACGGTCACCACGTCCTTGTTCGACTAAGATTCTTGGCACAGCATACTGTTTCATGAGCCACCTGAGCGTGAAGCTACGCTCGTGAACTAGTGAAGGGTTGGTTCGCCTTGGTTTCTTTAGGTTACGAGTTACTTTTCATTCGTTTAGTTGTGCATTATGAGTGCTGTGTTGTACGAAAGACGCATGAATTTTGCCCAGTTTAGTAAGTAAGTTATGTGTGAAACCATAAAATATATTGTTGTAATGCCTGAGGTTGTCAATGAAGCAAGACAACTCGTGTTCTGTGTTAATCATGCTTTTAATCATGCCAAGTTAATCACGCTAGTTATGCCTTAACATTTCTTCGCCGGAGTGCAATAGTCATCGCCGTTTTAGCTACACCACAATAGCCATCCATACATATGTACGACTGCGCAACACGTAGTCACTGATGACGTCACAATCTGTGTTTCTCTCATCCACTGCTTATGTAGGAACCAACAATTGCACTGTCGTAAGGTCGCGTCGAACGGCCGGCGTAGAAGTCATGCCGTTGCCGCCATGCGACCGCATTCAACGTGATCGCCGTGCTGGCGTCGTCACAGACGTATACGCTCGTGACACACCAATAGTAAAGGAGGCACTGGACACACGCACATACGCACACAAATACAACAAATCACTCTACACAAACGTGTTGGTCCATCTGGTTGAGCTTTCCGGAAGGTTAAAACAATGCTATTAAAGCGCTTTAACTAATTGATGTGGCAGCTAAGGCTCTCAATTACAAATTAAATGCTTAGCGCCTGGTTGAGCAATTGGTTGTCAAGCGGTAGGTCGCACACCAGCCGGATGCGCTTGGATGGTCGGCTATATGTCTTACGTTAAAGCATGTAGTTTTTCCTCAATATGTTCGTTGCAAAGCAACAATTTTTTTTAATTTAAATTTATAGAATTGCGTACTGTGGTGTTTTGTAATCAAATCCCTAATTTTACGATTCTGACTCTTCAGCGGCGCTTTAGGTTTACTGCAAAACTGTCTTTCAAGCCTGTGCCAGATGCTGCATGCTGCTCTCGGTTTGTTCACGATGCAGCCAACATCATACTTACCTGGTGACGGGCTTTCTGGTGATAATGCAGCCAGGCCGGGGCCCCGTGCCGAGGCCTGCCATTGCACTCCGGTTGGCTGAAGCTACGCCACTTTCCCAAACTGGGATAGCTGGGACATTCAACTTTTGGTAGTGGGGCATGGCGTGCGCGCCAGCCCCCAATAATGATTTCAAAAGAAAGAGTTAAACAACCGTGTTCTTACCGTACAATTCCAAATGGAACATTAACATGCCCAATATTCGTTACTTCATCGCTAGCGTTTTATCATTTAACACGTTTTAATGTTCACAATTCCCTAACAATAGCAGTTACACAGACGCCGGTATAATGACGCTTGCGCGCAGTGTTGGTCATGATCCTGAGAATTCGTTTCAAGTGGATCCGCCTTGCGAACTTCACGGCTAGAATTTGTAAATTGCAATATGGGCCATAAGTTAATTAGAAACTTAATTAGTGAATTTGCGTTAATTAGTCCGTTATGCATTTCAATTTTTTTTCAAGTAATGTCCGCTTCTTCAAGTAGACCAGCTCATGAAAAAGAATTGTGCTATCTGCCACAGGCAACCTTTAAAAATTCTTGAAAGTATTTATTCGCTGAATCACCCGGTATATATATGTGACGCGAGCAGGAGGTTACGGACGGAAACAAACATGGACGCCCGAACACTGCCTTTTAATCTTCATCTTCCTCTCCTTTCAGACACCGTCCTTGTGCGTTTCGTTACACACTTCCACTTCCCCCTCCCCCCGAGAGAGTCGTAGGTGCAGGGGCGGATGAATGAAAAGCATAAGAATGTGTAGTTAGTCCAATGTCTCAAGATGGCTCTGTAAGCCTTGGCAACTTCACAGAAAAGTTTATCTGTCCGGTGACGTCTAGCATAGCTTTGGTGAGCGAGCCTGACTGTTGCGCTCGGGACGACGTCTACATGCGCCGTGGCACGTGATCATGGATGCGATTACATGTTGAGCACTTAGCACAAATGAGTGAAATTCAAGTGTCATAAAGTAGCACGATCTGTAGTTGGGATTGAAGCTAGTGCATGTGGACTGAAGATTGCATGCTCTGAGCTGTCTTTGGTAGATTACTCTCACGAGAGAGGCACCGTTTGCATGACGTCGGCTTGTTTCTGGTGGTTGGATTTATGCGTTTTCTGAAACGAGTTCTCGTTGCACGAAGTTTTTCAGGCGATGTTTCTGTTGTGTTTTTATGCCAGAAAATCGCACCTGTCCTTTTGGCCGTTGCTTGCGCTGTTCTCGCCTTTGTCGTATTAGGTGCTGTCTTGACTGCTGGCGTTCAAAACTTCCTTGACGATGTACATTCCTAGGAAAACTACATACTGGCCGAGTTGTTCTGAGGTACAGTTGGCTAGTCCTTAGACGTACTTCTCTGTATTGATGATGATGATGATGATGATGATGATGATGCCTCAACATTTGGCACAACCCACTGAGGGGATATAGCCACGAACCGGGTGGTATTATGATAGAAATTTAAAATAAATTAATTTATAAATACATAAGTGTAAGAATGAAAATAAATGACTAATTGAAAATGAGAAATAAAACAATAATAAAAGAATTAAGTAGTTTATACTAAGTTAGTCACCCTTGCCTGAATAGGAATAGTAATGTGAATTCAATAATAAATTAAATACAGCAAAGAAAATACGTATATCTTGAATAATAATAATAATATAATTGTGGCTTTCTGACTTTACTTTTTGAATTTGCTAAATCTATAATTTATTGAAGGATAAATAAATCAATCACGTAAAAATGGGAAAATATTAATAAGGCAATCTTTTTGTGTCACATAGAAAATTATGAATGGCTCGGCAAACATTCCCGTGGCCATATCCTAACACCGTGGCTCCAAGTGAAAGTAAAACTGAACTGCTTAACGGCAGTCCTAGATTAGCAAGTGGGATTTCTAAACATCGTTGTCGATGATTAAAAACCGCCGACACGATAATAAAAAGTGATCGATAGATTCTGGTTCATTGCAGAGGTAACATAATGGTGATGCCGCCAGACCACATCTGAAGTAAAAATTTAGTTGTGGAATACGGCAACGCAGTCTTGTAAATGTTACTTCAAATTGCCGGTTAGGACACCACTGTCGATTCCAAGAATAATTTAGATGTATAAAGTCTGTTGATTTTGCTAATGCGAGGCTTTTCTTGTCTTCAGTCAAAGAAAACTGCCTATATCTGGCTGCAGTGATATACGCAGTTGCCGGCAGCACAGATATCACCGGACCCTTTAAAGAAGCTCGCGCTAAAGAATCAGCTATTTCATTAAGTTGGATGTCTCGGTGGCCTGGTACCCATACTAAATGAACTAATTTTAAGTGGGGAGGAGCTAATGTATAAAACGTGTTTAAAGCTGTCAAATTTGTAGAGATGCGTTAAGCGCGTGGCATACAGAAAGGGAATCTGTGACAATAATAACTTTTGTAACATGTAGCGGTAACTTTCGCAATGCAAGAATTATTGCCAGAAGTTCGGCCTGAAAAACTGATGTGTAATCTGGCAGGCGCAGTGAAAAAGACCAATCGAGGGATGGTGAGTATATTCCCACGCCTGCCTTCTCTTCACACGATGAAGCATCAGTCGCTATTACATTTATTGGGAAATGGGCCAAATAATCTTGCAAAAGGGCATTCAAATATGTTGGTGGCAGCAGTTTTGCGTTATATTGGGGAAAGTATCCGCAAATTCTATTTTAAAGGACAATGTGGACCTATCAAACGGAATGATTTCCCTAATGCGAACATTTAAAGGTGCTAATTGTGCCTGCACAAATACAACCTGTGGGGTATGTAACCGAGGCCACGTGATCTCAAAAAATGAATTTGGTTCACTAATAAATATATATTATGTACGTCTAAGAGGAGATTCATAAGCCCTTAAGTAGGTTTGAACCGTAAGCATACAGAATCTCGTGTGAAGAGAAGATAAACGCGCTTCCTGGTATAACACATTATTAGCAACGAATTTAGGCCGGCCTAAACATATTAGAAGAGCTTCTCTCTCTAAAAGAACAAGTAGTCTTATTTTATATTTTGCACCTCCGGAAAACAAAACACATCCAATTCTAGAATCGGTCGTACATACATACGGTAGATCATAATGTGTCCCTTCACATACCCGAACGCCGGTTACTGATTCTACGTAATAAACCTACATCTCGTATCCCTTTCGCTGCAATATTTTCTATGTGAGAACGCCAGCTAAGTTTTTCATCATATGTGATACCCAGGTACTTAAGCGACTTTACTTGTGGAATTGTTCTCTGATCATATACTAATGATAAATGTATCGGCCCGGAAAGCGGAATTGCGCTGCTGTATTGCGTCTGTTTTTTCGATGGCACTCTTTTTCGACGTCGTCGTCGTCGTCTGTGTCGGGTTTGTCCTTGCGTTAACCGAACTTGTTCTTGGAGTTGCTGGGGCCACGCTTTCTGCTGTGGGTTGGCTGATGGTGAAGTCCACGTCTGAGTTTCCTGACGAGCCATTTCTGAGGCTGCCATCCATGTGGCGTCATGCTGAGCGGACATTTATGTTTTTTTGGTAATGTGCGACACCTGGTGCACCCGATGCTTCTGTAATGTCAGCGTTTTGTTGAAGATTGGTGTGTGCAAAAGAGCTTAAGATATGCAAATCAGCCTGAACTCCAAGTGGAAGCTGTTCATCGGCTCTTGATGAAGGCAAATGCTCTTCGTCGCCAAATGAGCATACGGTGTTGGTGGTTTCATTTTGGCCTGTTGTCGGATAGCAAGTGGGCTTCGCTTCGTTAGAGTAAATAATAGTTGCGCTTGGGATGCGGCGTTGTCTTACAGCTGTGAAGGTGTCACGCGACACAAAACCCGCGGTGGTTGGCCGTGAGTACAAGACAACGGCACGAACTCGTCAGATGGTTCAGGTACAAGATTCTTGCGGCGTGTCGAGAGCGTAGACGGTGAAGATGGCTCTGTAGTAGTCGTCATCATCATGCTAGGCGCGCGTTCTTGTGTCGTCTTCTCGCGAGGATCATGATGTGAGATACTCATCGATGATCTCCTCATATAAGACCTTGTTTGGCACTGATGATTGCTAAGTTGGAGGCTGTGGATGACTGCAGTGACACAGTTGAAATGTCTCCAGCTGTTGGTTAATGAGGGGGTCTGCAACGTGTACTTTAAATCGACTGATCATTTCTGCTTTGATTTTCGTCCACGATTCGTCGTTTTCGAAGATTGTGCGTGAGGTAAAACCGAAATGCCTCACCGGTGACGTATTCATTGAAGTTGGCGACCATATCCCGTTCCGACCATGATGCAGCGGATTGCTCGAGCTCGAAGAGGCGGAACCAATCTTCCACGGGCCCATCGTCCGCTGATCCGGTGTACTTGGGTATGTCCAGGGCTTGCGGCGATGCGGTCATGATGCTGATCGGTGTAGGTGGTGGAACTCTGCGCTTGGGGTTCACGGCGTGGTGTTGAATATTTGCATGATGATGTGAGCTCAATGAGATGGCTGCCAAGTTATGATCCTGTCGACTTGCATGTGTGACGCGAGCAGGAGGTTACGGACGAAAACAAACATGGTCGCCCGAACACTGCCTTTTAATCATCTTCCTCTCCTTTCAGACGCCATCCTTGTGTGTTTCGTTACATATATATATATATATATATATATTAGCGTGTGGGAGTGGGCCCTTGAGCCCCTCCCCCCCCCCCCCTCCACTCATGGTCGACATTAAGCCCTGCCCTATGTATTATCAGGAATAAACGCCGGCCCAACAATGACATTTGCAAGCAGTCACACACTCGTCGTGTACCAGGCGTACACGTAGACGAAGCTTCAACTCAGTATTGTGAAGAAAGCGCACGCGATATGTCCACGCCTCGTTAATTCTCCCCCGTAACGAGCGCATTAATAAATGCGCGCGCCAAAGGGTGCCATTGCGCGGGAAACGGTTTTTTCAACTTGCGTGCCCGCTCGCGGTGTCATCTTTCGAGAGGGACTCGAGTGCAAGTGCCCGCGGTGTGTATAATTCGCGCCCGATCTCGAAAGATTATGACTAAACCTTCTTGTTCTGCAATGTGCTCAGGCGCTCGCTTGACAGAAATGCGCGGAGGAGGCATTTACGTAAACGAGCAAAGCTGTGCTGAAGAAGTGAGAAGGAGGGCAACAACAAAAGGATTAAGTAAGAAAGCGCCCAAAAGGAGTGTGCGCACCCTATACTACACACCATCGCGCGCGCCTACGCGTGGTGCAGAGCGTGGCCGTTTATACCTGGCGCATATTTCACGCTCGTCTGGGCAAAAATAACGACTTTCTCTCCCCACCCGTTCAAATTGGCACGGTCGGCACTTTCTTTTTTTTAATTTTTTTTTCTTCTTTTTTCTTTTTTCTTCTGGCTAAAGAAACAGCTATGCGGAAATGGCGCGTACGCTTTAAAGAGAAGAGCCCGGGCCACGAGCTCAGCTACCGGAAAGGGGCTCGCTCGGTTAAGAGCGAGGGCCGAGAAGGCGGCACCGCTGTGACGCTTATTATCTCATTACGGATTATGTTCCGAGAACGTATAGTCCTATTCTTTCTCTCGCTTTGTCATTTAGGCCTGCGCTAATCCTTTTTCACCCTCTTTCCTTGTTTCATTCCGTAATATCAGGAACGCTGTTCATTACACTTCAATGATTTGGGAAAAGCCCCTTCCAACGTACAGAAGTAGGCAAAAAAAGAAACACGGAAACTGCGTTGGTGAGATTAACGAGACACGCCTACGCTCACCGGTACCGATTAGCAATGGGCGCAACCAACGATCAGACGCGTCGTTATATAAGCGCAGTACTTGCGACGCTTTTAACGCGCCAGCTAAGCCGTGCCTACGAGAAAAGAATGAACGAATTTTTTTTTTTTTTGGCGGGGAACACCGTCTTCGACTATCCAATTAAATACCGAATAATTGCTTCAATTCTATATACAGGGTGTTTCAGTGAACACTTTCAAAAATTCTTAAAGGTTGCCTGTGGCAGATAGCAAATTCTAGTTCATGAGCTGGTCTGCGCGAAGAGGCGGACATTACTTGCACAAGAAATTAGAATACATAATCGAATAATTAACCGAAATTCACTAATTAAGTTTTTAACTAATTACCTGATGACCCATATTGCAATTTAGAAATTGTAGCCGTGGAGTTCGCAAGGCGGATCCACTTGGAACGAATTCTGGGGACGACACCAGTTTCGAGATATTAATTCCCGAACTTTGCGGAGAAATGCATTGACGTTCCAGTAAGTTCTTAACAAAACATCGCTTTTTGCATTGAAGCACAAAATTAACTGGAAGCACAAATTAACTGGAACTTGCGAACTCCACGGCTACAATTTGTAAATTGCAATATGGGCCATCAGGTAATTAGTTAAAGACTTAATTAGTAATTTGTGTTAATTAATCGATTATGCATTTCAATTTTATGTGCAAGTAATGTCCGCCTCTTTGAGTAGACCAGTTCATTAACTAGAATTGGGCTGTCTGCCACAGGCAACCTTAAATAAATTTTGAAAGTGTTCGCTGAAACACCCTATATATATATACACCAAGGTTAGATGACACTTGCACAGTAAATAAAGTTTTTCAATATCGACGAATGACGAAACGCAACTATATAGGTCGGATCAACTGCGCACCTTTGACATAGAAAACAACATTAAGAATTATGGTGTTTTACGGACCAAAACTACCATCTGATTATGAGGCACGCCGTATTAGGGGGACTCCGGAATAAATTGGGCCACCTGGGGTTCTTTAACGTGCACCTAATTCAAGTACACGGCTGTTCTCGCATTTCGCCACCATCGAAATGCGGCCGCCGTGGCCGGGAGAAATAGAAAACAAGCGAAAGGTGATCGTATCTGCACGACTAACGCAACCGGCACGTAACCTGCATAGGCACGTAAATGCTATAGTTATATACAGAAGTTATACCATTACTCAAAGTTGAAAATCATCACTCTTGTGATGCAAACACGGCGAGCATACTCCTGTGAGCAAGGTGTGCAGACCACGGATTCCGGAAAAGAAGCTGAATTTCTAAGTTTAATCACGCCGCCTGAAATTGACACAAACACCATAATGCACTCGTCAATTTTAATTTGTGCGTATAGCAAACGAAAGAATTAAAATTTTTCAAAAAAATTTACTTTTGGTCATGAGTGTACATCAAGAAAATAAGCCATTATTTCACGTAAATTGATATATAAAAATCTGCTGGCAGCCCAAGGACCAGACACCCTTAATGGGATCACTGCATCTGAATCTCACCTGGAGTAGCATGCGAGGCCTGTCACAAGGCTAACCTCTTCAGATAGCATTAAACTTTCTCCCTCTCTTTCTGCAAGATATGCTGCGCCAATCACTTCCACTGCATGCTCCTTGATTAAGTAGCCGTCGTGTCGGCGAGACAGGAATGCTTTCTGCAGCAGGATTATTCAGAGGCACTACAGGTTGCATGGACGACTAAGTACTACATTCACTCAAATCTAACCACCTCACTCCCCTCTCACTTTCTCTCATTTTTTTATCGTTCCTATGTCAATGACATCTACACAGATGTAAGGTTCATATTCAATTCAAGTAAAACAAAATGCTAGAGTCCGAGCAATAAATATTTTCTTGTAGATAAGCTCACCACTAGATAAACAGTTTAGTGTCGCTTATTAAGTAAAAATGTATTGCTAGTCTGGTGAGTAAATTACACTACTCACCGTCGCCACAACCACACATATGTGTATAGTTAAAGGGCAACTCCGGCGATTTTTCGATGTCAACGGATGTCGATGAAATTCGCTGGGTCTGTTCCTCTGAATACCTTCGCCATGTCCTAAAAAAAGCAGGCTTGTGAGTTGCACAGATTTTTTACAAATGAATTTATTGCCTCGAGCACCCTACATTACCTCCTCCTCAGTTATAGGCCACATTGTGTATGACGTCAGGAATAGTCCACGCAGAGCATGCCGGGATCATGCAGACGACAGCGACGAGAGCGTGCAGGAGTCGACGATCGTGAGCTAGTGCTTAGCGTGAGATGTTGCTGTCGCGAGAAGTTGCATTACCTGTGGATGGGCAAGTGATGCGGGGTGGCAAGCGGTGTTGCGTTGTTGGCTGCACGAACTTCAGCCCTCGCCATCCGCAAACACAGTTTGAGCCGATGCCGATCGCGTTCAGCCGAGGTTAAGCCTATCACAGTGGCCGAGTTCGTGTGTCTGCTGCTGGCGGACCAGACCCACTGATATGAAGCTAATTAAGCTATTAGGATGAGGAAAGCTGCTTCTGTACAGTTTTGACCATACGGATTTGAAATAAACCATTCCTCATTTCGTACAGTGCACACGCAAAAAGGTAGAAGCGACAACACGACGCGCAATCAACATCCGTATATACGTTGCCGTTCTCGAATGCGGCCAGTCGCATGCACTCGCCGGCGCTTCCCTAAATGAAATGTGACTACGCAAATCCATGGCTGTATTATTGCCTATTGTTATGCTGAC
This sequence comes from Dermacentor silvarum, assembly GCF_013339745.2. Lineage (NCBI taxonomy): Eukaryota > Metazoa > Arthropoda > Arachnida > Ixodida > Ixodidae > Dermacentor > Dermacentor silvarum. Next base: position 22,436 of record NW_023606669.1, on the reverse strand, counting down.
TAATTATTTAGCTTACGAGGTGCACTGTTTGCCTCGTATCCCAAATGGGCAGCAAGCGGAGGCCCCTTCGATACAGCATGCGTAAACAACCGTCTCGTTCAGCTGCCAACGATGTCATACTTCACGACATCGGCGTTTCTGCGAGAAAACTATACATTCTCTAAATGAACGATCATACGTGCAATGTCCTAATCTATGTCTACTTTACGGCACACTAATTGTGTGCATGAAGAGAATACGAAGAATGATAAGCAGGCTGCACAACGCTTGCCTACTACGGTCTCCCGCTCGCTGTTTCCGAAGGTGTGTGGTCGCACATATCAGCGCGACCCAGAGTGATGTAACGGCGCTTACATGCACAAAATCTACGTGTTTTGATATGTTCTTACATTAATTGATGTCACCGATGAGCGGCTATCTCAAGCGAACGAAGTACGAGTGGTCGCTGTACCTGCATGCAGATGTAAACAAATGCACCGGTCGGTGCTTTGGACTGTCAGCGGCGTTCTTGTGGGATACAAATGCGGAAAGTCGTGCTCCACATTTTACAGTGAGCATGCGAAGCGGTTCCCTGAGAGGGGTAAAACACCTAAAATAGCAAGCAGCGCGTATATGAGTGGTTAGGGCTATCCTTGGTCTTCATGTCGCAGCGCGATATGTTGCGCATGGATGCTGGCTCTAGTGGTGGAGGACGGCGATTCGTGGCTATTGAATTCGTCTGAATCCTAACTGTCACTGTTTGACAGATCCGAATAGGTGGTGCAGCTTGCAATGTAACCCGAAGGTCCCCGAAAGTCCGGCGCGGTCACGAATAAGCTGAGCGTCTGCACTTCGCCGGTTTCTTTCGCCCCGCGGGCGAGACCGGCATGCGTTGCGCGCCTTCCCCGCCGGGGATACATTCGTGACGTCACACGCAGAGGTTCGCTCGGCTGCTTGCTCAGGTTTCGGTTTCGTTTTTGCGCTTTTCTGATTATTTAAAATTATTTTCGAATTTGCGGAACAATTCTCCTATCAGGTGCGTCACAGGAGGGTCTCGGCAAGCTAAATATTTTATTACCTCGACATGGTCAAGAAATCGCCGGAGTTGCCCTTTAACACGTGCGACACAAGTCAACGAATCCTTTGTGCCACTGCTTCCCTCTGCATTTCACATCAAACTGCCCTGTCCCATACAGGTTTTCATTAAATTCTTGGGTTTGACATGCTGAAAACACGATCTGATTATGAGGCATGCCGTAGGGGGGGACTCCGAATGAATTTCGACCTCCTGGGGTTCTTTAACGTGTAGCCAGTGCACGCGGTACAAGGGCATTTTTGCATTTCGCCCCCATAGAACTACGGCCGCCGCGGTCGGGATTTGATCCCGTGACTTCGTGCTTAACACCGCATCGTCAAAGCCACTAAGCAACCCAACCGAAGTGCGGCCAGCCTGCTCTCGCAAGGCCCACAGTCCAAAATGGCGGCATAGCATGTTCTGACGCTAGACGTCACCCGTGTCGGGCAATGGCGCTACTCAAACGTCGGTTTGTGAAAAGGTCTATAGACGTTTTCACGAGGGCGCTTCCGACGGTCTGGCGTGGAGAGTATGTGTCAGTGTTGCCTGTTCGGTCTGGACTGTGAGGTTGCCTTGCACTTGCATTGCGGAGTGGTAGCTTTCCTTCGATGTTTCCGTTTATTTTTGTCACGAATGACTTACGCTCGTAAATAATGGCATATATACTCATCAGAAGGCTACAGGCCAGCACTGTGCAATTTATGGGTGCACGAACAACCCGCGGAAAATAACGATTTTGGGGACTAAGTGTGTCCGCAACACAGCACTCCGCGAGACCACTGCCGATGTGATATGTTCACGCTTCGCCGGTTTCCTGCATCACCTGAGGACTTTGCATTTCAGTCTAATGTGAATCAATGCACACATCAGTAAAATAACGCATTTTGGTAAACCTTTTTCGGCACATTTCCCAATAGGTTGCGAGAATTGTCAGCTCTTCGATGCAATATTTTCTCGTATGTAGTGGCAGAGGCTACATTTGTTATTTTTTCAAACACGACTTCATTCCAGTGCCTAATACGGGGGTCAAACAGCGCACTATTGATCGTGATCGAGGCCGATCTGGGTCGAATTTCTTGGTCGTGATTGGCTTCTTTGCTCAATCTGCGGAAGGGAGCCAATCGCGGTCAAACATTCCGATCCAGATCGGTCTCGATCGCTATCAAAAGTGTCCATGTGTCACCGGTATAAGACAAATTGAAGCACTCTGCGAGAGAACTATAGTCGGTAAATACAATTCGCAACGATCTGGAAAAATCGTGCCCTATGGAACATGTAATGTGTCCGCGAAAACATTGTCTCTGTGTTCACAAGCGCCCTGCGCGGTCCTGCACATAAAGGTAATTTCGAAATCTAGCGCCTGGGCTGTATCAGTTCGCCGCAGGTACCGCGCAGCTCGAGCGCTAGGCTTCTGCTTTGACATTTGGTTATAAGCACCCTGCGCTGCACCAGATTCAATAAATTTTGCATGACTGAGCTGTTGAGTTGCGTCGGAAGCGTGTGGAGTAACCACCGCATATCTACTAACCGCTGACACGCGTCGGCTGGCCGCCGGCGCCTGGCTCTAAGCATCGCCGCACAGCTATACGTATGCGCCTGCTTTCGCTAAATGAGGTAACCTTCAACCGCGAAACGTAATGGTGATCAGATTCAATCAACGACTACAGTCACATGTGCCCAATAATAACAATGAAAAAAATATATATTACATTCGAGAGCAGCAAAGAGCGGGGGTAAGAAATACAGCTCCACTAACGTGAAACCTGGGAAACGCGAAGCAGTGATGCCCCGGTGCTGAAGTAGCGCTACAGCCCAGGCGTGATCACGCGCGACGGACGCCCACAGCCCGGGCCCCTAAAGTGCTTCGCACTTAAACGCGCGACGGATGCCGACGTCGACAGCCCGGGCGTCATCACGCGCAACGGACGCCGACAGCCCGGGCCCTAAGTTGTTCCGCACTTAAAGTTACCGCTGATTAGCACGCCAGATCTCGACGAAGCAGACGCGGCTGCGGCCGCTACCGACGAAGAAGAAACACCACATACACTGGCTGGGCTTCTATTGCCATGCACTTCACACTGAGCGCTCACGCGAGCACGTGAAACATGTAACAAGTCAAGCGCACAAGACAAGCGAGGCGGAAGAAACAGTCGAAATAATTCTCGGCGAACATCACACAACCGAAGTGCGGCCAGCCTACTCTCGCAAGGCCCACAGTCCAAAATGGCGGCATAGCATGTTCTGACGCTAGACGTCACCCGTCTCGGGCAATGGCGCTACTCAAACGTCGGCTTGTGAAAAGGTCTATAGAGTGCGCGCGTTTTGCTAGCGTAGCTTCGCTGTGCCCAGCGTGCGCGCGCGTCGACGTTACGTCGGAGTATACCGAGCCCATTATGGCTAACTCCGAGGCCAAGCGCATGCACACTGGGCGAAAGCTATGCAGTGTACGGGCGGCGCGCAGCAGACGACACGCCGGGATGACGTCACGGTGCATGCGCAGTAGCGCGCAGCTGGCGGGTGCTCGGCGGTGCCGTGCTAGTCACCCTAGCCGTGTCTGTGTAGGGCGAAGCGCGCACCTGCGCCGGCAGTTACTAGGTAACGCGACGTGACGTCATCGCTACTGCTTCGCCGCATGCGCGGCTAGGCAACGCGGGCAGCGTCGGCAGCAGCTCTGCGCGTTGCCTCGTTGGTGCTGCTACAATTCCTTGCTCTCTCTATCTCGCTCTAATTTTCTCTTTCCCTCTCCCGAGCATGCTCTCCGTCTCTCTTCTTAACGTCCCATGTCAAGGCAACATGTCACGGCACGGAGAATAGGCGAGACACACGCCGCTTCGCGAGGTGATTGCTAGGCAACGCAGTGACGTCATAGCTCGGCGAGGTTTTGCGGCAGCAGGCGGCACTTTTTACGGTTAGCTAGAACAGCTTCGCTTTTAAAGAGAATGAACAATTCGTGTAAAACTTTTTTCTCTTTTTTCCGGAGGGGGTTGGGGGTTTGCATTCTTACAATACTTAAAATACGGTATTTCCGTCTAAGACAGTATATGTAATGAGTATGTGAATGTCAAGTGGACAATGTGCAACCACAACGTGCATATTCCTTACTCCCACAGGTTTGAATGACCGTTGCTAACCCTTATATTGGGCCACAAAGAACTAACCAAAAATTTAGCCGTCAAATCTTAAAATCGAATATATGCAAAGGCGGCTCGATTCGCATTCGCAATTTCGAGTCACATCGTATCGCAAATACCTAGAGAAATATTTAAAAAACGGGGATAATTTAGCCTGCAGTAGGTAAATATACTGAACAAACGCCGGTTACGCGCGCTTATCGGACCAGGTGTGTCGTGATATGATGCGAGACTGTTATATATATGCTGGGATAGTCACGTGTGTATGCTATTCCTCGGCCTGCCGTGGCTCCCGTACTCTTGCATTCACCGAAAGTTACTACCTTCTCAGCATAGTTGCCGGGAGTTAAATTAGTTAAATTTAAATATTGTTTAAAATTTTATTAACATTTTCATCTACTCACTGGTCCAGAGTATACGCTGAATCCACTGATAGGGCACTGACTTTTGAAGTGAGGATTGCGTAGCGCAATGTTTTCGAGACAGTGGCAAGTGCATATAAGCGAAAATGACTATGCACGATTATTCTGAACGAGAAGTTTTAGACCCAAGTTCGTAACGAGTAATAAAGGGCCATAAATCTGCTGACAAGTCACGCAACAACTTGGGCCTCATCCAAGCGGTGTGTGTCAAGCCAGCCGCAGCCGCTTTGAACAGCAAATTACATTTTGCGTGCTTAAAGGTGTAACTCCTTACACCTATAAGCGTCAACCTAGACCGGCGGTAAACGCAATATCAAACCAAGAATTACAGCGTCACCGCCACGAGTTAAACACGCCATCTGCAGAAAGCGGCGAAAATGCCCCATTCCGCTGTTACCAGAGGGGACTCAGAGAACGCGCTGCAACTCGGACATACGCCCTTAATCTTCTAAAGGTAGCGCCAACTGCCTGCAGCGCCTCCTAGTTTGGCCCAAGTGAAGAAGATTCAAAATGCGCTAGGGTGCCTCGATGCCCAGCGCAGCCGTTCAGGGTGGAGACAACCCCGCTGGCGCCGCCATATTGAATCACACGAGCTGAGACTCAGCTACGCTTGCGTTCAGAAATAGTGTTACTCGCGGCGCACTTCCAAGTGCTTTGCCTTGATGAGGATTTTTTTTATCGGTATCGCCAGGGGCGTAGCCAGAAATTTTTTTCGGGGGGGGGGGGGGGGTCACCGGCCCGACCGGGGGTGGGGGGGGGGGGGAGGGCAAGCTTTTGCTTTCCTCTCCGTCACATGATCGATAATAATATTAGTAGTTTCAGCAGACTCTATACATGTATAGCAAAAACATGGGACCGCCCCCCCCCCTCACGTGTGCGTGTGCTTGTGAAGAAGAGAGAGAGAGAGAGAGCAAGGAGAGGAAAGGCAGGGAGGTCAACCAGAAGAGCATCCGCTTTGATACCCTGCATTAAGGGTAAGGGAAAGGGGAGATAGTAAGAGAAAAATAGGGAGAGAATGAGCACTGAGTACACGTGGGAGGATGTACAGGGACACTATAGGCGGTCTCTTAAACCGGTGCACTTCAAATACAGTACTAATGCACGCAACGCTTTTTGTGCCAGTGACGAGTGTAGCCACGGTCCGAGTATCTTTGATTCAGAGAACGGTCTCGAGTCCAGCCGGTTTAAAGTTGTCCTGAGAGAGAGGCGTTGTACGTCGTAGCGAGGACAGGTACACAATAGGTGCTCGATGGTTTCCTCGCACATACAGGAGTCGCACATGGGCTCTCGGCCATTCACATCGTGAACGCCACTCCCAGCCACAAGCGGCACAGCAAGGTTGCTTCGCCGCGGGAAAGGCTACATGGCAGTTGTAGCCGTAGCAAGGGGTCCAACTTATATAATCGGCAATTGAAGGCACTTGAACTCCATAAAGCTTGTGACGTTTTGCGTGCAAGCAGACGAAGTTCCCTGGCAGTGTCCGTCCTCGTCAAAGGTATTGTACGCGTCTGGGTGTCTTCGTGGGCAGATCGGGCAGCCCTGTCAGCAATGTCGTTGCCGATGATGCCACAGTGAGCAGGAATCCACTGGAAGACTATGCTGTGCCCTGTTTCCAGAGCATGGTGATGTACTTCCCTGATGTCGGATATCATCTGCTCGTAAGTTCTGTGATGTAAGGCTGACTTGATACTGTGAAGGGCTGTCTTAGAGTCACAAAATATGACCCATTTCTGTGCCGGCTCTTCGGTGACGTAGGTCACAGCTGCATGGAGGGCTGCAAGTTCTGCCGACGTAGATGTAGTCATATGTGACAATTTGAACTTAACTGCAACTTGCTTGGCTGGAACGACGAATGCGGCAGTTGAGCTGGTAGGTGAGGTCGAGCCGTCGGTATATATATGTATGTAGTCATGATATGTCTGGTGCATTAACAGCAGCAATTAAGTAAAAAGTAAAGTAAGCTCAGTAAACACAGTAAGTACGACAGGTACAGTGGGCGTTTGGAGCAACGGTCTCTCATCGCGCCACTGAATGGACCAGTCTTCGAAAACGCATCATTGAGACGACCCGTGCGATCGGAGAAGACATCATTAATTGTTAATTTCCGTTAAGCGTAGATGGCGTCGTCCTCGTCGGGGCGAAGTGCGTTTCACAAGTCAAGGACGGCTATACGCGTGAAAATGCACGTGTGACCAGGCTGTGTGAATAGCTTGTTCGCTGCGTCTTTGCGCTAGAAAACTTAAATACGCCAAAAACGCGTAAGGCTTTTTTTTTTTTTCGAAGCTTTCGTCGCCCTGCTTCCTCATACGAGAGGGTTGCATTTCCTTCGACAAGTGCATGGGCCGCTGTGTCTTCCGCTGTGTGCGAGTGTGCAGCCGTCATTTGCCTTTACGTCAACAGATTCAGAATTGTACAGAATATTTCACTGCACAGCATAGATATGGCATGTGTACGCATTTTAAGTAGTGCGGGCAACTCATTTCTGCTTCACTTACGCCGGTGCAAACAGGAAGCGACCTCGTACCTCACAGAATCTCGACTGGTTGGTGTACTAGTGATGCAGGAATGAACTCCGGTCTCGTTCAGTGCATAGTGCACATAATCAATTTCTCAAGACGCGTGAATCCGACGAGAACTGTCAGCGCCTGCAACAAGAGTTTACTTACGCTGTACTGCGCACAGCAGTAATCCATGCTTGTCGGCTGTCTGTTTCGTGCATTCTGTTGCGAGTCGGTGGAATTTCACTGCTGTCATCAACCCCTTCGTGTGTACATTGCTGGCTTGGGATTCCACAACAAAACAGCAACTACCAGCCTTCCGTAATTGCTGGTTTGGGGATTCAACAACACAACAGTAATTACCAGCCTTCCGTAGGGGCGCAATCGCAAACAAGAGACGTTTCTCGCGCAGACTAAGCCTACGTTCACACTAGGGAAGCGGCAAGCGGGCGGAAAGGCCAAAGCGGCCGGAAAATTTTTTCCGCGCCTGTCCAAGTTGTTCACATTTGTTTTGCTACCGCCGCGGCCGCCGCTGCCGTTTTCGTCCAGATCCATCTCGTCTGCGTACGTTTGTCGGCGTGGTGGCGCTCATTATCGCATTATTTCGAGCGGTATGTTCATTCTTTGACCCACGTACCGTCATCAAAAGTGATCATTTTACGCAACTTCGCGTGTCATCTGCGACCTTCGGTAAATTCCTCGTTGGCGTTCCGTAATTCTCCTCACACGGGCGCGGTAGCGCTGAGCCACAGGTTGGTGCCTAGGCGTGATAATATTTCTTTAATAGCTTTTATTTACAAGCTGTAATAACATTTCATCATTTCGCATTGTCGGCGCCTCCAGGACACCAAAGGGGCAACGGGAACACCACAGCTAAAACCCGGGCTGGCCCTTGTGTTGGGGCTCACCAAAGCCTGCGCGTCCTACGTGAGACCTAGGCTCCCAATCTATCGTCGCGACGAGAAAAGCACCCCGCGACTTGTGCAACATACCGTACACGTGCGAGGAGAATTATGGAGCGCCAACGAGGAATCTGCCTAACTATTGTCTGCCGTGGAAGTGGAAGAAGAAATTGCTTTTATACGACTACCTACTTGTTTTCTAGAAATGGACAATGAATAAACGGAAGACGCGGACACCTCGGAAACGGCGGTGGTGGGTTCGCCTGGCTTTGCAAAAGCGCGAGAAGTTGGGTCACGCCAAGGCTTCGTTGCCGTACCTCCGGTCGCGCGACGTTGAATACTATCCCGAGTATTGCTGACAGTACATTTTAGTGCCACTCTTGTCGTAGAGCAAGGGCTGCTTCTTGATAGCGTCTATCAGCATTACAGCCTACACTTTTGGTGCCATGTTCAATTTTGCGACCGGTTGTTTGCATGCTAGTGTAGCTTCCAGTGAAGCAGAACGACTTTCCGCCACGTTTCCGCTTCGCCATGGCGAAAAAATCGGCCCGAGACCGATTTGGCTCGCAGCCTGTTTTTCTGCCTGTTTTGCCGCCTAGGCGGGCGGATTTTTGCAAGATTTTGCCGCTTCCGACAGCTTCGAGACCAAGTGTGAACGTAGCCTAAGATCCTGCGCGAGCGCGGCCGCACCTGAAGGGAAGCGGCGGAAATGTATACCGGAGATTTCGACCACCTGGGGTCTTTAACGCGCACCTAAATTCAAGTAAACGGGCCTCGAGCGTTTTCGCCATCATCTAAAATGCGGCTGCCGCATTTGTTGCGCATTTGTTGCTTCAGAATGCGGCCGCCACATTCTCGCCCAAAACTTCACAGAGTGTCAAAGCCTTGACAAACACCGTGACAGTTTTTTCCATATGCAGACATGAGTCGCTGTAAATTACCAACCCAAACGGAAGCGCCCAGGAATGAAATTGTGATAGTAGCACCGGTTTCATGAATTATGTCAGTGCGAAGCGACGAGAACAAAGGGTGGGTAAGTGTGTGTGTGTGTGGGGGGGGGGGGGGGGGAGAAAAATTTCGGGGGGGGGGGGTTGAACCCCCCCAACCCCCCCCCCCCCCCTGGCTACGCCCCTGGGTATCGCATCTGCACATCTTTATAACCAATAGCCGTTAACTCGTCGAAGGTCCTAGATGTAAATGTATGGCGCCGGGAACATGCCCCAAGTTGTCTAATTCAATCACATTTAATATGCCGTGTGTATGTTTGAAATACGCACCATTTTTTGCGCTTCGATGCTTGGTATATAAGGTTTGCGACCCCCTGTGTGTGGAAGTTTTTCTTTTTCGCTGTTGTATTTTGGTTTACACGTCACGCCTCCTTTACCGTAGCCAGGCACTCGCCCACGGCGGTTAGTTTCCCTTGCGTTGCGCGTGCTCTTCGCAATTGCAATTATTTGACGATATCTACGCGCAATTTTGCTTTATTTGCCCACAAAACTGTGTGCTGACAGGATTAAGCTGGTGTAAAAATAACTGCGATGTGAAAATAAGGTTTAGTTAGTGTTGTAGAGAAACATTTAACGTAACTTGTCTGTGTCAATCTTGCGTAGTACACACAAGAAACCAAACGATGCACAAAATACATTTACTTATAATGTCTAGTACAATCAATCATGAAAGAGATATGTACATGAAAAATTATATGTACTGTGTGGCGCCTGAATTAAGGTTATGTTGAAAGACGAGATAAAAAAAATTCGCAAGGTAGGCTCGACACACCATTCGGGATAGGGAGAGTTTTTTTTTTTTAATTTATTCATTACATGGAGGGGGGGGGGGTTCAAGTGAGTACATCAACCTTATTACACACAATATAAATCGAAAACAAGAATGCAATACATCAGCTACCAGAATACATCAGCTACCATCGAATACGTCGCATCAGCCAAACACATCGATGGCGTGTACAGAACATTTTATAAATAACCATTAGAACACTGATAACTACGTTGAAAAAATAAACAACACTGCATACATATCGCGTACAAAAACCGTAAATGAAACTAAGACAGTCAAATACATATTAGCAATGTTTTTCACTTCGAAAATATAGTCCATGATGATGTAGGGCTGTTGACTTTAACCGACGGCGCCCATCCTGTCGATTTCCCTCGTACTGGTCCTCTTCAAAGTGTTTCTAAGTACAAGTAAAACAACAAAAGTGATTATTGATATGAAAAGTTGCCTTGTAAATACAGAGAACCCATTACAGTGCTTAAAATAAATTTTCGCAGAAGTAATGCTGTATTACCTCGCTTCACACGTTTCGAAGAAATGCACAGGCTACAACAGACACCATGCCAGAAAGCGCCGAAACATTTTGGTCCCATGATGCCCCTTAACTCTACTACACCTGGGCATACCGTGCACAGGCATTTAAAGACCGTCACAGTACCCACTACGATCGGGAATGAGCACGAATGACCATCGGCTTACGAGCACCACGCTACAAATATATTCGTCTAAAAAATCAGCTATATAACGTAACAACCTGAGATCCGCAAGATATCTGCTGAGAATAGAGAAAATCACAATGCTTCGCTTGCCACGTACACAACAGCCGCTCTCCCCAGAAGAAGCACTGCGTTCTTTAGTCCCAAATAACCAGTAGCGAAAAAAGAAACTGAGGGAAAAAAGAAACAAGAGACACACGATGTGTGCTTCGTGTGAAAAAGTAAAATAGGTGGTTTACATGACGATTTGTAGCTAATGTAAGGCTATTTCGCGGCGAAGAATTTTCGTCAGTCCTTAAAATAAGGGTACTACTCGCATAGACTGCGCCGATCAAAACGGCAAAAGCCTATGCGACGCGCGCTCGCAAACCATAGGCTACTCAGACAGCATCGGTGCAGTGCTTAGTTCGTGAGCGAACATAGGTACGTGAGCGAGGATCAGAGAATACTTTCTTATTTAAATGAAAAACACGATGCGATAGTCTAAACTTTCTTGACACTTACCTCGCAAATGTAAGAGCTATCCGTTGCCTTCCAGTGATACCGCTTTAATTGGGCTTCCCATCTCTTCCTTCGCTCTGTGTCCCGGGGGAAGCGTAAACAACGAAGCCCTTCACGCGTCGATCCGGTGCACTTGGAAACACAACAGCCCGTCATGTCGACTCGATGCACTTGACAAGCTTGTCATTCATGCGGCTGAACACTGTCCAGCAAGTAGAAGCGTCAGCGAAGCATCCGCGCGCACTGTCTCGAACTAAGCACCGGCACCAAGCACTCGCAACCGCTCGCTATGATTCAAGATGGCGTCGCAGCGAGAAAGCGGCGGCGCGGGTGCGGTCAAAGGATGGCACCACCCTGAATGGCGGCGCTGGCTTCGAGGCACCCTAAAATGCGCGCGCCCGCCGCGCCGTGTGGCATTGTGTGGCCGTGCGACTTAAACATGTCAATAGGTTAATTAACGTAGCATCAGAGTCTTTCACTGCTTTCCCTTTCTCTTTGGGTGAACAAGTAGAAAAGAGCTTGGTTCTCTTTGATTGCGTTCCGATCTTATCACTTACCGCGTCGACAACGCGTTGGCCAAGCGGCCAGTAACGGCACCCCGCAACGACGCGGGCGTGGTGCAGGAAAATCAAGTGAAGCCTATGCATGCGCTCCGTTTGAGAGCTGCGAACGATGCGCGCCAGGCGCGCGTCGTCTGCTAGCTTCTCTCTTGGACCGAACCAGGGCGCGCTGAAGTTATCGTCCAATCGCGTAGTACGGCGGCGAGATCAAAGCCTTTCGCTACTTTTAGAAGAACCAAGGACTTAAAACATACCCACAGTACACACATACTGTGCGATGACCCTTAATTCCCTCCCAAATAAACGCGGTAAGCCCAGAAATCGAGAAAACATTGGCCCACTTTTAAAAGCAGCTGTGGGGAAGTTAATAATCAAAATGTAGTCATTATGAGGCTGGGGACAAAGGTGGTAGATCTGTCAGGGCGTGAAGGAAATGTTGGTTACACAAATTTTCCTTTAGGACAAGTGACACCTGCCGCCACTCCTATACAAAGGGCCATTGTCTATCTATCTATCTATCTATCTATCTATCTATCTATCTATCTATCTATCTATCTATCTATCTACATGTCTGTTTCTGGCACCATGCGGCCGCTGCGCGGTGCACGAGGTCGCGGGCTCGATTCCCTCCCGCTGAGACTAAAGCCCCTCCATCGGCTTACGCTTTTTTTTAAGTAGCGCCAACCTGTGAGGAGCCGCCACCGCCGCCTATTTCCGGTTCCGCAGCTTCCGGTAGGAAGTTGCTGCGCTGCTTTCTTCCGTCTTGGCCTTCCATGTTATTTCCACGCTCGGCGAGGGTGGCTATAGCTCGGCGGCGGCGGAAAGGCCGGCAGAAAGATCATGGCGGCACTTCCGCTTCCGTCGGTTCGAGATGAGGGGAAAAAGAAGAGGGTGAGAGCAGGTTGGCGCTACTTAACTGACAGCGGTAGTACTATGCATGGAGGGGCTTTAGCTGAGATCACGTTTGAAAAGGGACGAAAATTCAAAAAAGGCACAGTTTCGCTCGAAAGGCGAAGCATCGATTGCGATAGCAAATTAGTAGACAGCTATACGAAGTAAGGATAGTAGTTTTGTCGGCCGTATAAACTTGTAAACGTTCGCTTGCTAACTAAATTAACAAGCATAGTGTCACGCGCGCACAAGCAAACATGAACCCATCTCACCCGATGACCGCGGAAACTCGCTGTCGAAACGCTGAAGTGAGGAAACGTGGTAGTATATACAGCGAGTGAAGTGACCTTCATGCTGCCTCTCGCCTCATCGCGAAGCGTCGAAAACACTGCGCGCACGAAGCTATCAGCACTCGGCACATCTGTCCCTATCGCAGATGCTTTCAAGACCACGCGGCCGCACCATACGCAGCAGCCGCCGCAGTAGAACACTCCTCCCCTCCCCCCGATGCCTTGCGCGCGACGGAAGACGGCGCGCTTCCTCCCCGCTTTCCACCCTTGCGCGCTCGAGACTGAGCCGCCTTCGTCGGCTCACCCTTGCACGCTTTCATTCGCACATACAGCATACGGCGCGCGGCGGCGATGTGATCGCCTTTGGACTTTGTACGGAACATTACGGCGATGGCGACGCCTACGGCAGAAATGCGCCTGGAGTGTTCATATAATTGCTATCGCAATAGAACGCTCTTGTACTCAGAATTTTGTGCTCCTCATGGCGTTTATACAAGTCTCTGCAGAAGCTCTAACGCTGTTGTCGTCGGCATGCACTATATGGGACTCCTTCAGAAATCCTCTTTTAAAGGGAATGCGGTTAGCGAACGAATTATCGCGTTGTAGGCGCATTCTAGTCGCGAATGGCAACGAGCGGTCTAATGCGCATATTATCAAAGAAAAAAGACAAGAACTCCGTTAAAAAAGAACACGCTAACCTTGCACTCGGCCACGCAACGCTTGAAACAGCGAAGCTGGGCGATCGTAGCCCAGCATTTTCCGGGCTACGATAACTTTTCACCGTATTATTCATGATGATGATAATTTATTTTCGCGCGTCTTGGACTTACGGCCGTCACTGCGCGCGGCATAGCGCAGCTTGCAACACCGACACCGCGATCCACTGCGTCGCAATGCCGACAACGCGTTCGAGCAGACCCGCTCCGTGAATGCGTCTCTCTCTCCCTCTCCTTTCATTTTCTTTATCTCTCTCCCGAGCATAGCGCCCAAAACCTCTTAACCTCACAGAGCACGAGCGTACGAACGCGCCAGCTGTGGACAAAGACGACGACGCTCGAACGCAACCATATGGTTCGCATGAATGCATGTTCTGTAAGCGTGGCTGTACAACCTAGCGGTTACGGCGCTCGCCTTGGGACCGTGGGTGCGAATCCCGCCTCCGCAAGAAAGTTTATTTTCTTTCATTTCTTGATACGAACCACAAACCACAAATTACGGCTGGCTTAAACAGCTTCGCTGTTAAAAAGTTGTCGCAGTTTCACCTGAAAGGTGAAGCATCAATTGCGATAGCAAACTTGTAGAGAGCTATACGGAGTAATGATATTAGCTTTATCAGCTGTATAAACTTGGACATGCAGCAGCATCGGCAACACGCAGAACTGTTGTCGACGCCATCCGCGTTTTGCCCGCGTTCGCTCAAAATGCGTGCGGCGTTGGTGACTGTTGCCGGAGCCTCTGATATAAATAGGCACTGCGTGCCGCAGCTAAACATCGCCTCCCTTCCCTCCTCCTCCCCCACGGCCTCTCGCTCGTCGGAAGAAGGCGCGTTTGCTCTACATACATGGTGATTGTGAAGGAGAACAGAGACGCCTACTTCTGCAGCCCTTAAGCGAGCACGGCGCAGAACGCGCGTTTGTTCTCCGCCGTGCGTTCACTCCCCGTGAAAGACGCGCCCCTCGCGCCCTTTCACTCGCACATACAGCGTTCGGCGCGCGAGACGATTTCTTCTCCAAATGACGTCATACGGAACCTCACGGCGACGGCGACGGCAGAAATCTGCTTTTGAGTGTCCATATAATTGCTATCGCAATAAAAAGTTTAATTTCTATAGTCGTCTGAGCAGCATGGATCGTATACAAAACAAAATGCATCGGACGTTGAGCAACCGGCGTGCTGATCTTCCGTCTGTGGCAGATGGGAGGCATTTCTTTTCGATCACCTTCCTGGTATCCTCACGATCGCAGACCGCGTAGATACGTCATTTTCCACAGGCGTCGAATATATCCTCAAAAACACGCTGGCGACAAAGGTTCGTCGGCGTACGGTGCAGTGCTCCTGTTTCCGTCCATGCACTTCCGTGAAGAAGGACGTCTTAACATTTGTGCTTCGCTCTTGATGCCGCAGCTCTCGCCCAGTGCTAAGTGCAGCTTGCACACCCAATTGTCTCAGAAGCAGCGGAGACGAAGCTCGAGCTGCCTGCCTGCCTATATATATATATATATATATATATATATATATATATATATATATATATATATTGCCAGCGGCTGGGCAGGCTGTCTCATATTTTATGCGCTCGCATTTTCCAAATAAGCGATGGAAAAAAAAACGGAGGCAAATGAGGGAGGTAGCGGAGTAGAGGGGCAGAAAGCGGGCGACGAGATCGAAACCCTTACCTCGGAAGGAGTTGTCGGGCTGTTAAAGTGGCTGTCGGCTGAATGTCAGATCCGATATCGTCGCGCCGGCTGTCGCAGCCGCGCCGCAGCCGCCAATGACGTGGCAGAAGACAAGAGCAGCCAGAGGGGAAGGAAAAAGTAACGAGCAGCGCGGGGCCGCGATGTGTTCGCGAGGCGCCCAAGCTGCGGGATCGAGGAACCGCGGCGACGGGATTCGAAGCCGGCCGGTGCAGGAAATCGTTCTTCGGCACCGCACTGACAGGCGCCCCATGCCCGACTGGCGCGGAACACGCTTGTCAAAGTTGTCACTTCCAGTCGACGACGACTCCGGAAGTATTCCTTGAGTAGTAAGGGGAGGAAAGCAAAGGGCGAGGGCTTTGATCGGAGTTGCGCGGTTGAGCCGCTTGCGCGTTTTATTTATTATTTATTAATTTTTTTCTTTCTTTTTTTTTTTTTTTTACTGGCACCGCTTCTCCAGCGGCGCAAACGTCACGACGGCGATCAGCGTGTTAAGAGGAATTATTTGTTTCCCAGCTAATAATCTCCAATGACTACGGCTGGTGGCTATGCTTTGGCGCGCATGTAAAAATTAATTAAATTCTGCGGTTTACGTGCCAAACCCGAGATGATTATGAGGCACGCTGTAGTGGAGGACTCCGAAATAATTTAGACCACCTGGGGTTCTTGTGCACCTAATGCATGTTACATGGGCGTTCTTGCATTTCGCCCCCAGCCTTCACGTTAAAGGCTGGTGTCACGGTTTGGGTATATATAGCATGCACAGTTTTAGTGATAATATGCTGCTGATAAAATACAGTCTTCTTTCTGGGGTTTTACGTGCCAAAACCAGTTCTGATTATGAGGCACGCCGTAGTGGAGGGCTCCGGATTAATTTCGACCACCTGGGGTTCTTTAACGTGCACTACAACGCAAGCACACGGGCGTTTCTGCATTTCGCCTCCATCGAAATGCGGCCGCCGGGGCCGGGATTCGATCCCGCGACCTGCAGACATCTTTAATATACTAGTTGCCTTTTCCTTTTATTTTAACACATTAAACTTTTTTTTCCATAGCATACAAAGCAACAAGTTATAAGGAACGGTGGCGTGCTTGTGGTAGTATTTTCTCACGCCAAGAATGTGAACTGCTTCAAACATTGTCGCTGCCTTCCTCTTGTACACACTATATAAAGGGTGGTTTTCGAAGTGTGCTGTAATAAAAAATGTGCTTACAAGCCTGTTTAACTTAAACGTAGACGTGCCATGCACTGCTCTCAGACACGCTATGTGTCTCTGGCTGCTGAGGCCAAAGTTTATTTTTAAAAATGAATTAGTTTCACGGCACCAACGGGTGCGGGAAACGTGGCCTGTCGGCTGGTCTTTTCGCCATTTTGATTCCCACATGCTATATTTGGCGGAAAATTTTACCCGCCAATTTAGCTGGCCCCTTACAGTACCCTTACAAAAGTTGTCACCACCCTAAAACAGCGCTTGCATGTAGGCTCCCTAAGAGGGATTAGGGTGCCTCGATGCCCAGCGCCGCTTTCAGGGTGGGGACACCCACGCTTTTCGGCGCCATCTTGGTTCTTTCCAATAGGGAGGCGCTGGGCGTGTGGCGGCTGCAGATTAACCATTGGGCAGAAAGAAAGGGCGGCGGGCATGCTAAGGGCGATACCGACGTGATTTAAATGCAGATTTTCTGCTTTACCATCTGATAAGCAGTTTGCTTGCATAGAGTGCTCGTTTCAAAAGAGGTTGTCCGACACTTTTCGCGTGTATCGCAACCTGAAGGTAGCACGATTTGTTTGCGAGGTTACCCCTTTTATTTACTCATTTCACTGATAAACTACCCACAAATATTACTGGCATTGTACACTTGATGAAATGTTAAGTTTGAAGCTCTTTTAATAGCAATCTTGCTTCTTAGGGTTTTCCCGTCATATTTATGAAACTGGGAGAAAAATTAGGAGACGTCGCGTAAGTAGGCCTGCAGCTGTTCAGGTGCCTGCTGAAGAAGAAAAATGGATTGAGAACAGTTTTCAACACTCAAACACAATTTATTTACAAAAGTAAGCACTAATACATCCACTTTATAAGCTCTCAGCGAGGTTATCTGGTTAAAATGTCGTTGCCCTACTGCACGCTCGTACCTGCTACAGTCTTGCTAACATAACACTCAGTTGCCTTTTCAGGAGTGTTAAGGAATCGCAGGTAGATGCGGAGATGTGTGGACACAAATCGCTCAAGAAGTTTTCCGATCACGTCTTTGTGCTGATAACAGGGGTTTTCTGGCAAGGTTACATTCTTTCCAATAATTTCCTTCAGTGCTTTCAATGGTGTTTCTCAGACAGCTCAGATCTTGAGCTTCAGCAAAAGACTTGAGAACACCCTAAAATTAAAAAAACAAAGTCCAGAATTTGTCTGCTTGCATAAATTAAAATTTGCCGCCTTGGGTATATTCATTTAGTTGAGGGAGGTGGTGTTCCTATCCAGGTTCTTCAGCTGCTAGCATGCACACAGACCAGTGTTCCACAGTGCGGATAATCGGCTTTAACAAAAAGCCTGCCAAGTGGTCGAGCACATCTTCCCCAAGAGAAGAAACTTCCTCTAAGTCGAGAATGAAGTCGCTTCTCTCATCACTCTCTTCCGACTGAGTGATGGTTTGTGCATGTTTAATTTATGCTGAAAAAAAATCGACCAGGTAGGTACTGTCATCGATCGCGCATCCAGTAAACGAGTTTACAAGTGCCCCAATACTTCTAGCTACAAAAAAAGGCAATTCACAAACGTCTAGAATAAACCTACGCTGTTGCAACAAGTCAAACACGGCGATCACACCATACTGCAGCCGTATAATCACTAGATAAGGCACGCCAACATATACAAGCAACTTCTCTGTGGAAATGAAAAGGATTACAAAGGGACATTATCCTTAACAAAATCATGATCCTCACTCGCATATCTTCGTTGTGTCCGTCGGTACCCAGCTGTCACGTTTTACCATAGCCTCCTCGAGGAGGCTATGGTTTTATTTGCACTGCCCTTTTCTTCCTTCGTTCAACGTCGCGGGGGTAACAAAATACCCGCGGGCTCTTTCGCGGTCGATCCAGTGCACAGATCGACAAAGCAGCCCGTCATGTTTCGTTAACAAGCACGAACATCACAAGACACTACACAAAACACTAGCTCTCGCACCACAACGCCACAAAGAAAGCAAATGAAGCGCGCGTCCGTTCAGCTCGACAGCCGGCGCGAAAGAACCAACAAGGCGCCGAAAAGCCAGAGCGGCGGTGCGGGGCTACAGTGTACTTCTAGTACACTGTAGCGGGGCGGTTCAAAGGCTGTCCCCACCAAGCGGCGCTGGCATCGAGGCGCCCTTAAAGCCCCTATATATAAAAAGTAGCGTCACGCTTTGAAGAATGCCGCCGCCTCCTCGCACACCCTGTCCGAGGCCGACGCCGCGTCGGTATTGGCCTAATGGCATCACGTGGACAGTCGAGCCCCCGGGCGCTGGCTGCGTTTGTTTACGATCACGCTCCATCGCCATTTTCGCCCGAGAAGCGTCTACCGACTGGCGAAGAGCACGACGATAGCGACGAACACAGTCGGCGATCGTCGAATCTGATCAGCGGTGAAAGATAAACAAGTGCACGTGTTTCAAGCGGTGTAGGCGGCGCAACGGTCGAAAAAGGAGCGCGAAAGAGAGGAGAATCGAGGAGGAGGGAAGGCGGAGGTGGAGAGTGTCGCTACTTTATATATATAGGGGCTTTAGGCGCCCTAAGAGGGATTAAAGCCCCTATATATAAAAAGTAGCGTCACGCTTTGAAGAATGCCGCCGCCTCCTCGCACACCCTGTCCGAGGCCGACGCCGCATCAGTATTGGCCTAATGGCATCACGTGGACCGTCGCGCCGCCGGGCGCTGGCTGCGTTTGTTTACAATCACGCTCCATCGGCATTTTCGCCCGAGAAGCGTCTACCGAGTGGCCGACTGGCACGATAGCGGCGAACACAGTCGGCGATCGTCGAATCTGATCAGCGGCGAAAGATAAACAAGTGCACGTGTTTCAAGCGGTGTAGGCGGCGCAACGGTCGAAAAAGGAGCGCGAAAGAGAGGAGAAACGAGGAGGAGGGAAGGCGGAGGAGGAGAGTGTCGCTACTTCTTTATTTAAGAGGGATGAGCGAGAGAGGAGCCCGGCTGCATACACACACTTCTACAGTTCGCTGTTCTAGTACTCATACTTCATGCGCTTTGGCGGAGGCAATACGGTGTGTCGCTAGATGCGTCAAAGCTAATCGATCATCGGAATTCATCGCGAGATTGGTTCTGCAGGATTGTTATTACTGTTGTGATTTCGGACATTTGGGGGGAAAAAGAAATTCACCCCTCGAAGATGGCGCTATTGCGCCGTTTCATATGAATTTTCCTAAAAGCGGACATTATTTGCACAACCAATCCCAATGCACAATTTGATAATTTACAAGTTGCACCAACTTTTCATTAACTTAGAACATGTGTTGCAATTCGGAAAGCCAGGAAATGCTTGAAACGACACTAAAGAATGAAACTAAGATGACAATTAAAACGACAGATTAGCACCCAATGTGTCTGAAATGTCGCTTTTACCGAGAGCAAAGCTTCCGTCAAGCGGGCAAGTTAAGTGCACTTACGGAGAGTGTCACTCGGTTTAAGCCCACTTTGCCAAATTTAAACGTCGCAAGTGGAGTGTCACTCGCAGAAGAGTGCACTCCGGTCGAAGTGCGTTCACGGAACGCACTTTGCTGGCCGAGTGCGCAGCCACGCCGCCAGCGGTTTCAATGGTACAAAATGTAATGCATAAAAAAAGTACACAGAAGGTCATTCTAGTGGTTGAACAGCTCTTGCGCACAAATAATAGCCTAAAACGCGCCCATATTCTGTTCTAGCAGGGTCAAATGCCGCCTCGTCGCACGCCGCTATGTATTTCTGGATTGGTTAGGCATTTTTCTTGGCCGGCATTGACTTGCCACACTCTTATAATAAAAAGTCTGTTTTTTGTTGAAAAAACATAGATTTTATTATTAATACAACGTAAAACAATCACTTTTTAGAAGTACTTTTCTTTTTAATCTACATCTTCACAAAACGCTTTCGTAGTATTCGTAGTCTGTCGCCATTTTTTTACTGCGAGTGCGCTGTTTTCCCGTTTAGAACCGCGTAGCCTAAAGTGTCATCAAGGTCCTGAAGTGCACTCCCCGTAAGTGCACTTTTTTTGCACGCTTGACAGGGGTATAAGAAAATGATGTAAACGTGATGAAGGTTGACGCCGCCGTTGTCAAAATACGGGACCTCTGTGCACTTACGGCGAGTGTCACTAGGTTTAAGTGCACTTTGCCAAATCTAGACGTTGCAAGTGGATTGTCACTCGCAGAAGAGTGTACTCCGGTCGAAGTGCGTTCACGGAACGCACTTTGGTAGCCGAGTGCGTAGCCTCGCCGCCACGGTTTCAATGGTATACAAAATGTAATGCATAAAAAAGGATACAGAAGTTCATTTTAGTGGTTGAACAGCTGTTGCGCACAGATAATAGCCTAAAACGCGCTCATATTCTGCTCTAGCAGGATCAAATGCTGCCTCGTTGCACGCCGCTATGTCGTTCTGGATTGGCCAGGCATTTTTCTTGGCCGGCATTGGTCTTTGTCGATGCTACCAACCAGGGACACAACACATACACCCCGAGTGCCGTGGACGGAAAATCTAGAATAGTAAATGTGGCCTCAACTAGAGCCGTATCAATCAAAGAGGCCGAAGAAGTGGCCATAGCGCTGGCCATCATGAACCCAACTACCCATACTGTCCTTAGCGACTCTAAGAGCGCTGTTCTCAGATTTATGAGGGGCAGTGTGGGACTAAATACAGCTAAGATCTTGAGAAACTTTAATCAGGAAGAAAGAACAAAAATCAATCTTGTCTGGGTCCCCGCTCACTCGGGAAATCCCGGCAACGAGGAAGTCACTACCTCTCCCATTCCTACAACGACCTTACCAACCTATACAAAGAGAACAGGAGAATATACCCTACACCTCGCAACAACCTTACGAGAGTGCAGGCCACTATCCTCCGCCGAATTCAAACTAACAGCTTTATCACTCCTGATCGCTTAGCGATCTTCACAGCTGGAGAGGTTGACCCAATATGCAAAAACTGTGACAAAAATGCCATAGCAAACCAAAGACACATCCTCTGGGAATGCGAGGGCCTTCCCCCACCCAGAGAGCTTCTGCCAGCTCCCTCTGAAATCACATGGGAGACCCTAATATGGTCCCCAGAAGAAAAGCTACAAAAAGGAATCATTGCCTGGGCGGAAGAGGTCACCCCAGACAAGTGGCCATCTACAACGCCCTGAAATTTCTGTTTCCTCCTCCTCCTCTTGGGCGGCATTGACTTGCCACACTCTTATAATATATTTTCGTTTTTTGTTGAAAAAGTATAGATTAAGTTCGTTTTTATTAATGATACAACGTAAAACAATCACTCTTTAGAAATACTTTTCTTTTTAATCTACATCATCACAAAACGCTCTCGTAGTCTGTCGCCATTTTTTTTTACTGCGAGTGCGCTGTTTTCCCGTTTAGAACTGCGTAGCCTAAAGTGTCACTCAAGGTCCCGAAGTGCACGCCCCGTAAGAGCACTTGCCCGCTTGACAGGGGTATGATACAATAGTTAATTACGTTAGATTTATTTGTAATAAATTTTCCTACAGAAGAACTCGCTCATGCCACCTTTTCGCATATCACTCTGCCGGCGCTATTTCGGAGTCTGGCATCCTCCCTGCGTGGACCCATAACTCATAAGACAGCATCCGACAGAGCATCACCTCCGAGATAACTACTGCAGCTTACCTCGCGAGTAACAACGTTCGTCTCTAGCGATTTAAAGTGCGGAAGGATCGTGCAGCCCTTTCATTCGCGATTTTCTCAACTGAATAACTGCACTGCTTCTTCAAATGCTAATTCAAATATCCAATACAAATGCTAAATATATGTGGCTTGAGCTGGCATAGCGATGCAGCCTTCACGTCGGAAGATTACAAGCACATCGAAATAAGCGCACCTTAACTTCAACTCGGGACACACTCCGATTTCCCCATTGAACAACACGTAAAACGCAGAAATACTTTTATGAGATAACCATTGGAACAATTTCATAAAATCTACTGTATTTAAGACAAACTCAAATTCTAGCAACTGCCGGAAGCAGAATCTTGACTTGGGACCTAATACTTTTTACAAAAATTGCCG
>NW_023606668.1:0-60001 GCF_013339745.2 Dermacentor silvarum | reverse complement strand
TTTGCAAGGCGAATCCACTTGGAACGAATTCTCGGGATGACACCAGTTTCGAGATATTAATTCCCGAACTTTGTGGAGAAATGCATTGGCGTTCCAGTTAGGTTCTTAACAAAAAGTCGCTTTTTGCATTGAAGCACAAAATTAACTGGAACGCCACACTAGACCTTATAAGGTCTAGTGTGGTTTTTCTGGCATCCTGACTTTTTGTCCACGCGGCTAATGCGCGGACACAGTCCAGCCAACTTGCGTGGCGCCGAGAAAACAACCGGTACACCAAACCTATTTGCGACTTTCTTCAAATTGTGGGACAGTTTGTGGACATATGGCACCACTGCGGGCTTGCATCCTTTTTGGTTAGGGTTAGGCATATGCTTTTTGCCCTTCGCCTTCTGGAGCAATATTTTTGAGACGGCCCCTACGACCGAGCTCGGGTAGGCGGCTGTCTGTAGCCTCGCCAATTGGTTGTCAAAGCTAGCCTGCATCACGTGAGAGCACGACTTCATGAGAGCAGACTCAAGGCATAGGCGCCTGAAGACCATATCGCAATCCCGGAAAGCGTCACCCGGGTCCTAGACAAAGGGCCGAAGTATTGCCATGAACCGAGCATACCCGCCCATGAACTTTTGGCCTTAAATAGGAGTCTATCGAAGAAAGCGACAAGTGAAGACCAGGAGAGATGTCTTTTGGAAGGATTTGATGCCCTTGGTAGGGCAGCGAACAAGGTGGGGACGGGCAAGTCCAGAGACGCTACAAGGACCGTCGTAACCTTTTTCAAAGAAAATGACCTTCAACTTCTATAGTCTGACAAGGAAGGTCACGTCGTGGTTTTCTCAGCAGGCGTTTTAATGACAAGGCACAACAAGCTGTACCAAACGCCTTGTTAAAGTAACAGAAAAGGCAACAAGAGTCAAGAAACAAGCAATATAACTTTGCAAAGAACTTAACCTTTCAAAGTTAGTCAAGGCAATATGTGACTGTAAAGGTGTTTCGTTAAGAGTGTTTTTTACGGAAAAAACGCACAAGGAAGGAATTCCGTCCGTGCCATCGTAAGCGAGAAAGGTTCTTGGCAGCAGTTAGCCAGTTCCTTTTAAATCATTTGAAAGCATTGCAAGTGGAAGATCCTTTCAGGACTAAAAGCTCTACAGATGTAACTCAATTCCTAAAAGGAAACGCCTCGATTGCATACGTTTTTTCTGTTGACGTAGTAGATTTGTTTTACTCAGTGCCTCAACAAGAAATGTGTGCCTCTGTTAGGGATTGCATTGACCGTAACGGACGGCGCAGTAGCTTTTCAGAATCTAGAGGGCAGGTAAATTTTATCGTTTTGCTGGAATTTTATTTAAAGTCTACTTTTATTGCTTTTAACGACGACCTGTATGTTCAGCGGCAAGGAATATGCTTTGGTTCCTGCGTCGCACCTGTGCTCTGTGACATTTTCTTGGCGTCAATTGACCGTGACCTGCACTGTTCCTTTGACGATAGGTTCTACCTGAAGGCTTTTAGATATGTTGATGATTTTTTAATTTGTTTGAAAAGCAACCATGATTTTACCGTTGACCAGTGTATTAACGAGGTCTTACGCGATTTTAGGCTACATGGGAAGGGCATGCTATTTACACATGAACTCCCTTCCCATGGTGATGTTCAGTTTTTAGATCTGATTTTAGTTCTTGAAAAAACCACGTCTGTTGGCAGTATAGCCCACGTGCACAGAATGAATTGCTGCCGTACGATTCGGCACATTCAAAGTTAGTAAAAAGAGCAATAGCCACTCTATGCCTTGAGTCTGCTCTCATGAAGTCGTGCTCTCACGTGATGCAGGCTAGCTTTGACAACCAATTGGCGAGGCTACAGACAGCCGAGTACCCGAGCTCGGTCGTAGGGGCCGTCTCAAAAACATTGCTCCAGAAGGTGAAGGGCAAAAAGCATATGCCTAGCCCTAACCAAAAAGGATGCAAGCAAGCAGTGGTGCCATATGTCCACAAACACTCCCACAATTTGAAGAAAGTCGCAAATAGGTTTGGTGTACCTGTTGTTTTCTCGGCGCCACGCAAGTTGGCTGGACTGTGTCCACGCATTAGCCGCGTTGACAAAAAGTCAGGATGCCAGAAAAACCCCACCAGACCTTACGTGAAATGTGCGACTGACGTTGTATATGAGATACCGCGAAAATGCGGGAAGTCCTACGTGGGCCAAACGGGAAGATGTGTCAATGACCGGGCACGGGAGCATGAATTGTCAATCATAAACAAATGTAATGCGCACTTACCTGCGCATTGCACGGTTTGCTTGGATGGCACGTGTGAGCCACTACTGCGTGACATTAAGACAACTCGCACGAGTGGTGATACCCTAGTTGAAAACTTTTGGAGGCCTATTACATAAAATAGAGAGGCACGAATTGTATTGGCGATACGTCTGTTTTTCTTTTTGACAATGACATGCAGCTGCTAAAATCGTCACTGTAATCGCCTTAGACGGCACTGACACACGCATGCGCATTTGGTGAATCCCTCTTACTCTGCTGTCAGAATAAAACAGTTGAAATTCAGGGCCTAACATGTCGTTTGCTACTTTTCTTTCGAAGTCTTGCTTTTCCTGTTCGCGCTACTATGCTTTCCTCAAATGCTCATCTTCTTTCTTTTTTGTGCGAGTTACTCGCGGCGGTTATCTATTACACGATTGTGTGAAGCTATGCACACTCTACTATATTTTACCACATTGCTTCATTTCTCTTTAAACATTTGCACGCCTCTTGCTTTAGACACTCTTGGCTTGTAAACAAGAATAGACATACCGATCAGAAATCCGCCTTACAGTTCCAACGTGGTATCTCGGCCTATAGCAGTTTTCTACCAACACATTTTTGTCTTAGCACTGTGCTAACAGAATGAACATTCGACAGCCTCAAGCAATGCAGATGTTAACTATCGTTTTCTCTGTGATATTAGTGTATCTTTTTTTTTGGCTCAGGAATGGCGTGGAAATATAGTCTATTATTTGTTTTGAATGTTTATTTTGTATATCCCAGGGGCCTTCAGGACACTATATGGACTTATTTTAACCGCGATATTTAGTATCGTCCCCTGGCAATCGCGCTTCCCCACCCCCTGTTCTATTTACGCAGTAACGTCTTCGAAAAAAAGGCATTTCCGCTATCGTCATGATGATCATCATTGCCATGATTATTTATTTATCCCTGAAAGGCCCCTTTCGCGGTATTACATAAGAGGCGAGCAAATACGAGAAATGTCACTGCATCAATACAACATTGGTTAAAAAATGATTAAGTGCCCTTATAAAATACACAATCAAGAAGTTATATACATGAATAGGAATAGAGAAAAAAAGCAAGTTCGGAGGTAAATTTTTGAGAAACTAATTGCTTGAACACAGTTGGATTGCGGTCATTGACGATGAATTCCGTGAGTTCGTTCCTAGTTTAAATCGTAGCAGGAAAAAAATTACCGGTTAAAGGTTAGGTTACCACCACTTAAGCGCTAAACGCTTAGGGAGTTCACTCTCACGAGTGAAGCCGACGGGAGTGGACGTGTCGAGTTGTTGAGGTGCCATTTCAGCGCAGCAGGAGCAGCGTGCCAAAGAGATAAGTTTTGTTATTTTATATTTCACTTTTTGGTTAGCGGTAGGAGGGTTAGCTTAGCCAAGCAATCTTTATAAATTATTTTAATGCTTTTTCACTTTCTTGGTCTTCTCGCTTAGATAAAAGTAGGTAAAGAATAATTGTTTTTTTATTTTTTTTTTGCCACATCTACGCCTTGTTAGTACGAGATGATGGTTGGTACTAGGGGGAACCCACGCGTGCGTTGTTCTGAGTGCGAGCGTTCCTACGCCATGGAAGAAACGCGGTTTAAGTCAGCACTCGAAGCGAATGGTGCAGATTTTATCTGTAGGATGTGTGTGCTAGGGTCGCGGCTAGACCGCCTAGAGCAAGACAAGGATAAGTTAGCTAAGCGGGTTGGAAAGCTAGAAAAGGACGTTAAAATCAGCAGAAGCAGAGGAAGGAGGCAGAAGAAAAGCTAGCTAATGCAGAAATCCAGCTGAGCGCCACCATTCTGCAAAGCAATGATGAACGCATCGAGGCGAGCACCGCGAACGGAGCTGGCTCCGATGCGAGTGCAGAGACAGCCGAACCCGCCACGCCGGGAAGCAGTGGCCGAAACGTCAGTGATAGTCACGAAGGGGATACCACTGACGCGGCCGGGGAAGAAAACAAAGCCAAGGGCAAGGATAAGAAAGGAGGGGAGGGCATTGTGACTTCGGGGGCAGATTTCGGCGATGAGGGGGAAGGAAAGCGTCGAGTTGTCTTTGTTGGGTATTCCAACATGCATGCGTAAAGTAGAACCGGCGATAGCAGAGAGGGTAGGGGCAGACGAAAGAGTCCAGGTTAGCGCGCTTCCGGGAAAGCCGATTAGAGAGGTGATAACGAAGGCCAAGGAACGCATGTGGATGGATGGATGGATGGATGAGGCTGAACCCTTTAAATCGGGCGGTGGCATACGCCACCTAGCCATGGCTATTAACATAATTTGTACTTTGTGGTGGGTGAAATTTCACCCCTGCCTTAATTTTATCCACCAATCAGATAACCTCTGTTTGGTTATTTCTACCCGCTTAAAGTCTATTTTGCCTATTTTGCCTCCATTGTGGGACACAATGGAGGAGAGACACCTAGTGGTGATAATGGGCGGAGTGATTGACGTACTGCACGGACGAGGAGCAGGGATCAAAAAGCAAATAGCCAAAGGGGTCACCGACCTGCGGAATGTTTCAAAGGAAGTACAAATCGCGCTGTGCACGGTGCCAGAGGTTGAAAGGCAGGGTTATAAAATTGAAAGGGCAGTTCTTGCAGTAAACAGGGAAATTTGGACTCTAGCTAAAGCAATGAATTTTACGGTCATTGACATCAACCGAGAAGTGCACCGAGCAGGCCGCGAACGCGCTTTTGTGGTTGACGGGATACATTTTAGTGAAAGTGTAGCAACACCGGTCGGACGTCGATTCGCGGCACGAGCTGTAGCTTTTTTAGGCGGGCCCCAGGCAATCAGGAAGCAGGATTGAGTATTGAACATAGTGAAACACCAGTAAAGGGCAGAATTAGGCGACCAGGAGTCAGGAAAAGACGCAGAAAGGATAAGAATAGAGAAGGTAAAATTTGCTACATTAACATGCAGGGTGGTCGCAAGCAGGAAAAATGGCCGGAAATTCAAACGCAACTGAATGATGAAGCAATTAGCTTGTACGCCTTGACCGAAACGCATCTACGAGATTTTGAGCAGCCGCCTGTTATTGACAACTTTGTATGGGAAGGGTGCAACATAATGACCGGGTCAAGGAAAGGCGTAGGCGTGCTAATTAGGCGAGGTCTGAAGTGGCGAAGGGTAAACGAGACATGTAAAGAGCATTTATGGATTAGTGGTACAAGCCAGGTAAAAAGACGTGGCTGGGAGTAGCTTACCTATGGACAGGTAGTGATAGCAGAGAAAAAAATAAAGAATTGGTCGAATGCATTAGAAGCGATATTAATGAGTTCAGTAACTCGGGCCAGGTGATAATAGTGGGAGATATGAACGCGCACATGGACGATTTAGACGGATATACTGATTACAACGGCTCTCTAGTGCTGGATTTGTGTGATGAACAAAGCCTTATAGTAGTTAACAGAGAGAATAAGTGTCATGGACAGGTAACGTGGCAATGCGGAAACAGGCAGTCATGTATCGACTACGCCTTAGTCTCAGAAATGGGCTACGAACAATTAGACCAAATGATAATAGACGAAAATGAAAAAAAAATAGCTTGGGAAGCGATCATAGACGTTTAGCATTAAAGTTTGGGCGAGATACCAGCGCAGAACATGAACCAATAGCCTCAGAGTTTTTAAAAATGAATGACTAACAAATAACAGAGATCGCAAACAACATAGAGAAGAAAATTGAGGCTTTTAATACAGCAGTCTGGGAATATAAGGAACTGGTGGAGGTTATGCAGCATGAAATAAGGCGGACACGGCAATACAATTGTTGGATTGGAAAGAGGAAACCGCGTAAGTGGTGGAACAAGGAAATTAAACAAGCTATAGAAGAGCGTAAAGAGGCATCTAGGGTTCATCGAGAAGCTAAAAAGTTGGGATTACAAGAAGAAGAGGTGCTCCTTAGATGGAATACATACCGAGAAAAGAAAAGGGTTGCGAGTGAGCTCGTGCAAGAGAAAATTAAATGCGCAAGTGAACGTTGGGTGCATAACATTCGCAAAAGTGACAAAGGCGCCCCAAAAAGATTCTGGAACCATATAAAAGCACTCGGAGCTCCAACTAGAAACTCGCAAACGGCTATAAGGGATGAAGACGGTAACATCTATGAAGGCGATGATGCGCTGCGGTACATCACAGACGTTATCAGGCATAACTTCGACACGAGAAAAAGCGTAGTTCAGACAACAGATCCAGCAACAACAGAGAGGCCTGAGAGATCAAAATTTAGCATAGAAAGCTTTTATTGAAAAAAGGCAGCAGAAAATGTCCCTAACAACACGGCAGCAGGACCCGATGAAATCCCAATACAGCTAATCAAAAACCTCGGTCCAAAAAGCAAGGCACTGCTGACTAATGCCATAGAGCAAGTGATTAGAACAAAGAATATTCCCGTTGGATGGCGTGAAAGCAAGATGAATCTCATCTACAAAGGCAAAGGAGATAAGGATAAGACGATCTCGTACAGGCCAGTTACAGTAACGTCGGTGATATATAGAATGGCATAGCAAACCATAAAATTAGAACTGTCGAAGTGGGTGGAGGAAAACGGTGTATTGGGGGAACTACAGAATGGGTTCAGGCCAGGCAGACGCTTAGAAGAGAATATGTTTGTACTAACTCAGTGCATAGAGATTTCAGTAGCTCAGAAAAGACCTTTATGGATAGCATTTCTAGATATTAAAGGAGCTTATGACAACGTAGACAGGGAATTGTTGTGGGATATTCTTCAATACGAAGGCATAGATGACGATTTCGTGGAGCTGCTGATGGAGATATATCGAGACAACCAAGTACAAGTGGCATGGGAAGGCCGAAAAGGAAATGAAATCGTGGGAATTCGCCAAGGATTGAAGCAAGGATGCCCTCTGTCACCATTGTTGTTCACGCTTTACGTCAAGGGCATAGAAAGACGACTGGAAAACAGCGAATTAGGTTTTGATTTATCCTACATGCGTAATGGACAAATGGTGCAACAGAAGGTCCCTGGACTGATGTACGCAGACGACATTGTGCTACTAGCGGACAATAAAAAGATTTACAGATACTTGCGAATATCTGTGGGAACGCAGCGACAAATCTAGGCCTTAAGTTTAGCACAGAGAAATCAGGGATTATGATCTTTAATGAACACACGAGTAACTTCGTGGTGTCAATTCAACAGCAAGTAATACCCATAGTGAAGCAATCTAAGCACCTCGGCGTACACATAAATGAAGGAAAGAATTACTCAAGCAACCACGAAGATAATCTGAAAATAAAGGGGAAGCGGAATGCAGCACTAATGAAACACAGAGCACTGTGGGGCCAGAATAAGTATGAGGTGGTGCGTGGAATCTGGAAAGGAGTAATGGTACCAGCGCTAACATTCGCAAATGCCATTATATGCTTAAAATCGGATATATTGGCGGGTTTAGAAGTTAACCAAAGATCAGTAGGCCGGTTGGCTTTGGGAGCACACGGCAATACGACAAATGAGGCAGTGCATGGTGACATGGGTTGGGCTTCTTTTGAAGTCAGAGAAGCACAAAGCAAAATTAGTTTTGAAGAAAGGCTCAGGAACATGGATGAAAATAAATGGGAGGCTAAAGTGCACAAGTATCTCTACATGAAAAGCGTGGACACAGAATGGAGGAAGAGGTCAAGGAAGTTGGCAACCAAGTACAGGATAATCGAAACTGTAAATAGACAACCAGGGGTCATCAGAAAGAAAGTGAGAGAAATAGAGACCGTGAATTGGATGCAAAGAATGGAAACGAAAAGGACAATGGAGATTTACAAGAATGAGAAGAAAGACATTAGAAGGGAAAATCTGTACGATAACACAAAGGGCAGTGCCTTGCTATTTGAGGCTCGAGCCAGTTGCCTAAGGGCGAAAACATATCGGAACAAATATTCGGAACTAGATGAGACATGTGTATGCTGCAGTAAAGATCCAGAGACCACTCAGCACATCCTAATGGAATGCGACGGGATCCACCCAGCGAGAACCGTAGGTAACGTGCAACTCCCAGAAGCGCTTGGGTTTAAAGTGGAAGGAAACATAAACAGATCAGCCGTAGAGATCAGCAAGAGACGATTAGAGTACTGGTGGAAAAAAAGCTGGATACGGCTTGATCTCTTAAAATCATAGGCAGCGGTACAAGGTAAATATTTTAAAAAGAAAAATAATGAGAGGTATACAAAAATGCTAGATAAAGAACATGTATAGTATACCTGATTAAATCAAGCAGGCTAGGTGACTATTTGTTTCAAAGGGGATGCCAATAAATCATCATCATCATCATCATCGTTGAAAAAAAGATGCGACAGAAGTGTTTACAAGGTCAGGCGAACAGTCCTTGCAGGTACCCGATGTCTTCAACAGTAAAAGTACCAGTTATCAAGAGTAAAATGCATGTGACACGGGAAATACCAGAATCTGAATGGATTTCTGTACTTGGGGAGGGATGCGTCATCATGGCCTCCACCACGCTTCCTGACACGGAGCTGTCATATTTACACATGTGCAGATGATAGCCCCTCGCTCGGACAGCACCCTATATATTCGTGAATCATTTACAAAAAAAAAGTGTTGTTGGAAGTTCAGCGCTCGTGCTTGTCGCCTCGTGTCCGTGCGTGTCTTTTTTTATATTTGTTTTCTTTTGAAGAGGGGGGGGGGGGGCTGCCGCCTTTTCAAATATATATCAACTCTCCCAATTGGCCACATTAATAAACTTTCGTTTTCTCTTTTTATCGGCGGTTTCTTGATTCTCATTTCTAAAGGGACGTCGTAACAAAAAGCCACGATACGTGGCTTCAAATTGCTTGAAGCTTCATGTCAACATTAAATCTCCTAAAGCACTACCAGGATGAAAACGTTTTTAATCGCTTCGCTTTTATAAGCTGGTTGCCAAATAAGTAATCGTAGTTTGAGAGAGTATGTAATTTTTTTTCTTCTGTTTGACTTGATTGAATGTTCTTGTTTGGGTTCAGAATGTGCTTCCCACCATCTCACACAATACTGCAACTGGGGCCTGAGATTTAGGTGTATAAATATATAAGCAAGTAAATAAATAAGTATATAAATAAATAAATAAAATTCCTGAAGCCTGCACATCAACATGAAGTATAACATTTAAATGCAGCCAGTTCATTTTGTGTCCCTAGTGCAACGTAGCATAAAGCTTCAAGATGATCTCTGATGTCACATAAATTGCAGGTTGTCGTAACGTTGTATCACAAAGTGCAGGTTACGCATGTCCGTGAGCCTGGTGCAGTGGTCGCAGGTTAGAGTGCAACCAAAGGCTGGGTATGCTTTGCCTTTCCACATATGACATGGGGTAGAGCTTGAATTTGCTATCGCTTCTCTTATATAGTGGTGACCATCTCTCTCACCTCCTCCTTATTATTTTGTCAACTTGCTGACATGCGCAACTTATACGGGCTTGATTATTGGGCTGACTGCTGAACTTGGCTGATGTGCGTTTGACTACTAAGTAGTGCCGTCGAAGCCATGCCATACTTCGCGTATATTCTAAAATGGTCCATTTGAAATATGCAATTGTCTGTGACATTATCAGGGAAACAATGCTTTTTGTTGTGAATAATGCCTGCTCCCCCCGAAAAAAAAACAGAAAAAGCATTTCGGAGCTAACAAAAGTGTTTTAGGCACGCCACACTCTAAAAAAAAAGGGAGTGAGAATGGAGCAACGGGCTCTGTTCCTCCTTCAGGCCAGCGAGTTCCTCCTTCGAGCAAGGTTCACGCGCTGCGCCCTCTTGCGGCAATCGTAAATGGAGGAACTTTCCACCCTTACCGCGAGCACCCCGGGACCTGAAAGTGAGTTGCATCGTGATCCCGTGTCGCGCATTGCGATTTCATCGGCTGCGACCGATCGGTTCCATCTCTACGAGCACCATAGGCGATCACTTCACCCACTGACTGTGTTTGAGTGCCTTCAGTGTGCTGCATGGATACTTCATCGCGCAACGATGCGCATGCGATATCATGAACGTCGGTGGAGGAAGGTTGATCGCAAAACAGGCAAGTTATTTTATTCTTGATCATTGGCATGCGCATACGAATTGCTCTCAGCAATAGGCTATATGTTTTAGACGCAGTCCATTTAGACAGTATTTACTGCACCGAGATGCAAGCAAGACCTTGAAATGTATCGGTAATCTAGATCTTCTTGCTCATGTAGGGGATAATGCTTAAGGATATTTCTTTTCTTTATTCTCGTGGTACATGCGGCTGTCGTGCGATTATTATTAGTACGAAAGTGCCTATTAAGTTGCGTTAACAAAAAACAAATATGTGGAAACGCGTACGTCTAATGAAAGCGGTGCAGAAAGTGAGCGATAGTATCTCGAAATCAATCGCCACTGAAATGTATGGCCGCAGTGGCTATGGTGCTTTATTTCCTTATGGTCGCGGCTTCGACTCCGGTTCCTGTGACCGATTGCTGTGGGGGCGGAATTTGAAAGCAACTGTAGTCTCTTGTCAAGTTTTTATGCAAATCGCAATATATTATTCTACAGCTATTTTAACTATGTTGTTTACGTGGTTCAAAACAAACAAGGCTTTTCATGCACTTTGCTACATCATATTCGGTTTGAAAAAAACTTTGTCCACTTTTTTCAGTGTCATGCGTCACTGCATTTGAGAATGACATTTTCACAATTGAATCTTTTATTCCTTTTAGAATACATGGCTAACTGGAACAAGCACTGGACCTTTATATGTACATCATCGAAGTGGAAGTTCAGCACATCAAAAGACGCGACTTAATTGCTTCTATAACCTGCACGGCTTCTGAAAAGAAATACAGACGCCAGAGCCAACCATAAATGAGACAATTGCCAATTTTGTTGTGTTTGCTGTTTTGTTGTGATGTCTTGCAATAATTACTTGTTTCATGAATTTCCATGAATGTTGTTGAATGCCTCCAATCTTGACTGCTTAAAAATTACCGAGATTGCTGGCAAAGGTGTGTGATAATAAAGCAATCTTGCCATGCCGTAATAAAGTGTGCATTTATTTACTCTTGTCCCTTCACTATCTTAATTTAAAATTGCTTTCAAACGAAAGCAAGCTTAACGTGTTGTCAGCCAAACTGGCAAGCTTTACAGGTGAGATTTTGCATGTTCAGATGTCACGAACATTAGGTGTTATGCATCAAAAATGCTTTCGAATCGTTGTCCTGAATTAGTTTTTAGCTACTCCATGAAATCCCCCTTTACAACCAGTCCACATAATTATCAGCCTTACTTTGCCGTGCCAGTCCTTAAAAGCCTATATACATAGTTGTGCTATACATCTACTGCTTGTAATAAATTATCGACGAGGCTGAGTGTGGGTTTAGGCTGAAGCCTCTACCCCGTCATCTAGTACGGGTGCAAATAAAGTCTCTTCTCTCTCTCTCTCTGAACTAGCCCAAATTGCCATTTAAGAGTCTGACAACTTTTACTACCTAATAACATAATAAATCTGCACAATTCAAAAGTACTGCCATCCAATGATTTTTAAAGAATCGCACTACAATGAATTAAAGTGAAAGTAATGTAATTAACATATAACAAAAGTAAAAACTAATATAGTATGATGAACAAAAGCACACTACTTGAGTAAGAAACAGTTTTAAGACTCTGTGGAAGAAATAAGCAGGTGTTTGCCACAGTGTCAATAAGGCATCACAATAGTCTAATCAAATACATTATGGTTCTTCCAGAAGCAAAAAAAAAAAAACAACAAAAAAGTACACTTCTACAACATTGCATGCACAGCCAACTAGTAATATGTACAGTGGCACAGTTGATGTCTGCTAATCAATACATAGTAATTCTTTATTGTAACTTGCCTTACAAATAAAATCGACCGTGGTGACCATTATCCATCTGTAACACTGGAAGATGCAGGCAATATGGCGCATAAATAGAAAACATGCGGCACCTAAAGGGACCATGACAAACCACATCCTTGAACAGCGCGCCGCATGCATTTATTTCTATGCGTTCCACCTCGTCAACCCGGGTTCAATGTCACCAGTAGCCATAAGAAAAGATGGGTTTCGGCATGTGTGCATCAAAGCATTGTTCAGAAGTTATATCTTGACAAATAAGCAAAACGGGGGCGAAATAGCCATTTTTTCAATGCGCAGAAACGATGCAAAAGCCAGCCATTGAGCCTCCTGACGGGAAGGTGCCTGTGACATATAAATGCCAACAGAAGTATATGCCGTTAGGATCCGCTTTTAGGTGCCTTTTTGTGCCTACATGAAATTGAATTTCGAAGAGTGCTGGTTTCTCAGTGGCTTTGGGATGCCCAAGTACACCATCCAATGAGGGTTGCCTTCAGGATTGTACTCTGCATATATTTGGGGACGCAGCCGAAAGAGGCATCATTCTTGGCTTGCTGATCCCCTAAGGCTGGCTTTGCCACTACGAAATGCGTCCCTAATGGCAGGAGGTATGGCCTTTTTGTCATGAAAGCCATACTTGAAGGACAATGTTTTTCCAAGGTCCTGCTTGCGGATCACTCCGTCAGCAACTAAACCTTCCAAAACATGGCAAAGAACACACTCAATACCGCCTTCAAGTATGTCATGCATGGCATCAGGATGTAATTGTTCAGTGACATCAAACTCTTCAAGGCCTTGCAATGGTGATACTTTTGTAATGCCGTACAAGGGCCCATTTATAGCTGGGTCAAGTGTGAATGCTTTAAGGTGGCTCTTCTGTGCGGCACTTGTCCTCTCGATACAGTCATCCAATTTATGCAGCATCCGTCTGTGCTGAGCTAAGCAGTAATGGCAGACTGTGCTGCTGCTAAAGCAGCACTGGAGACCTGCCAAGCGGTTCACTGAGAGGTTATCTCCCAAGAATGCCACAGTCACAACATTAAAGTGCAGACTGTCAGTGCCCCCTCCATACTTTTGTATTAAATTTAGGTCCTGCACGAGTGGCAGTAGCACTTAGGCCAGGCCATGTCGTAGCATGACACGGTATTCCACAACTAGAAGCAAGTGAATGGCACTAAGTTTTGACCGATGCCGAGTATGTAGATTCAAAATAGAAAAGTTAACTGGTAAAATTTTGTGCCGTCCAGCAGCACCACTAAGAGGGTTTACAAGCTCCAGGTCATCAGTGTACAAAAGCAGAAATATAGTGCCATGACTGACATCCTGTGCAAGCTGACGGTACTGACTGGATGCATTGTCATCAGCAAAGTCATAGAGCACATCTTGCGATTTTGACACGGACTGTGAAATGCATTCTAGCAAGCCCTCGCATTTCAGGAAATTTATTAACAGTTTAGAGATAGAAATATAACATGTAAAGTCTTTGTAACTGCCAGTCTGCAGTGGCATCTGAGTGGCTTCAGCGTAAATAAAGTGCTCCGAAATATATATTTTTTTCTCATGTGAGTACTTGTCAAGTCGGAAGATATATTGACAATATCCGCAGCATTCAGTTGGCATGCCAGGTTTTCTATTGTGCATGGTGCCACATTTTTTCCTCTAGGAGCTTTGTAGTTTTTTTGAACATCCCTTCTATGACATCATAAATGAGGGCTTTCACAAAGGTGAAAATTTCATCTGTGGTACTCAACCGTAGCTTCAACTTTTCCATGATTCTGACGTAGAACATCGCTATCTGCTTCCCTGATTGTCGCAATGAAGTCAAAGTTCGAAGCAGTGTCATCACTGTTTGTATCTGATGAAGTTGAGACATCAGTTACCGATGCATTTTCTCCAGTTGCTTCACCACACTCGAAGTCAGGTGTACGCTCATCGGCGCTAATGCCAGCGGCCTTTGTGTGAAAGCGATACATGTGCTTCTTGTAGGCGAAGTAACGGCGAAATGATGCCGCGCAATTCTCTATTCCACATAATGCGCAGAAATACGGCTAACAACTGGGGACGTCTTCTGAAACGTTCCACTTCAGTGATATTTCGCTTCTCGCCTTCAGGCGCGCACTGAGGACGGGACGGCCGCATTTAGGCGGAAAGTAAAAACGCTCGTATAGTGCATTGGATGCACGTTTAAGAACCTCGAAAATACATTATATAATTTCTTTCTATGCTAAACTATATTGTATGATATAGATTGTTCAATGGTTCTTTTTGTCTCGCAACATCTATACGCATGTATGCTGGGACAGCGCCTCCTTTATTTTTAGAAAAATAGAGGAGGCGCTCGCTGGGAGTGACATCGTCGACGCAGCACCGGCAACTAGGAGAGAGCTCTTCAACCGGGCCGTACCATTCGAAAGGTAAGTAATCGTGCTTGCTAACTACACTCGCATTGTGCGGGCTTCTCGTGTGTGCACAGAGTGCGTGAACGTAGGAAATGGTACTCCCACAACAACAGTAATACCTGTGCTGAAGCTTGCTGAGTGCCGGTTGGCAGAATTTAGTTATGCAAGTTTGTTGCCTCAATGCAAAATTCAAAATCTTGATAAGCGTCTTCTTCCGATGAGAAATATTACGTTCGGAAATAATCGTGATCATGTGCGCCTGTGCGTGAGCTGCCCCTTTTCTGCTGAAGTTGCATACTAGTGACCCATGTGCTTCTTCACCGATTCTTACTGTAATCCCGTTTCCTCGCTTATAAATGCTTCGACGTCGTAAATAATCTCTGCTTAAGAGGTTTTAGGTTTACGAGCAGTTTATGAAAAAAAATCACAATTTGCTACTAGTACAGCTTACTTTTTAAGACAAGGTGTGTTGACATAACTTATACGCAACTAAAGATGACGGGAACGTTGCTTATGAAAGAAAAAAGAAATTAATTGTTAAGTAAAGAAACATTTGTTTGTGATGTGCTGCTCCTTCGTGTGTTAAAATTTTACTGAGATGAAGGGACCCTATTATTATGTGCACTGTTGCCACCCTGCACTAGTGCAAACACTGTTTTCGTGACTATTTTAGGTGCTCCTCGCTTGTGTTCACCATGTGACAGCTTTAATGGGCTACTGCTATAAGTTAACACATAACTTATTCTGTAGTGGCGAGGCTGTGACCACATAAAGGAGGGGACTCCTTGACTATGGCAGTTGTGTTGCAACGTGTAATCTGGATGGTCGAGTCAGGTATGTATGAAGTGTACGTGTTCCAAATAGTAGGATCTCGGTATCATTCGTCGATAAGTTAGTCGACGTGTTACTCAACACAGCTTACTAATTGAGGAAATATTTATGCAACTTGCTGCTTATTTGTGTTCACAGCTGTTTTGCGCAAATTATCATGTTCTATAAGAAAACGAGAGCCAACATGTTGTAATGAGTATTTTTTCTTTCAACAATCACTTGGCTGCGATTAACATTTCATTTTTGCTAAATACACAGTGTGCTCATTACTTTTTATTTTGGTTTCATTGTTTTGAAACTGTTTTTCATGCTGTAGCTTTTATTTCCGATTTTCATCTGCTTATGCTACACGCTCGTGCAGTATCTGCGTATGTAAGAATTCAAAGTGTAGTGGGCCAAATTTGTCACAGGTCTAAGCTCACGGCGTGCTTAGCATTATTTAACATATTTACAATTATTTGTCTTGTTCCCAGAATAAATACCACTGGAAAATGCACATTTGACGAGCTTGGAACTTCTTCAAATGATACATGAAGGCCAGTATTCACTGTGCTGCATCTACTCTAGTAAGCTTAGTTTTTTATTTTATATTCATGGCAAGCTATTCCGATGCATGCAAGTAGGCATTGTAGCAGTTGAGAGTCTGTCCAGTTAGATTGTTTTTCACTTTACGTCAATACAGCATAGACCACAGAGTTAGCTGGTAGATATTTCAGTGTATTGATACTGTCTCAATAAAGAAGCACACTACTTCGCACATAGTGCTTAAATGTCTGCTTGCTCTTATGGCATTTGCTGGCTATTGCAATGTTGCTCATCAAATGCATTTCATTTCAACATGACCACACAGAACATTCTGATTGACACTAGTGTAATTTTAATAGTGATAGTCAACCAACCAAGGCTTAATTTTAGAGCTATCAAGAATTATTTCAAATACTTTGGGTCCCTTTCCATGTGTTCTGTTTCATCCTGTGTTTCATCAGCACAGTGGACAGTCCTTTAAAATTATTGATTCTACTTGGCGCTGTTCAGGTAGAAAATGTTAACCAGCAAGTACAAATTATAATGCTATCGGTAAGACTTATATTACTGGGTGGATGAATACACAGTGCTATATGTAATTGTAAAAGTATTTTTGACAAAAAATACCGGTGTCTAGAACAAGCACCATATTCACTGCAACTCTTATAGTGTTCAGTTGGGTAGGCAAGTATCTATGCTAAGTATACTTGTGCATATACTTTCTACACATTAGCTAGTATTTTAGCTACATGAAAGAGCGTATGTTGTGACTGCTGAAGTCAAATTTATGATTGATGCGCCTGCCTGTTTTTGTTGTGCACTTACACTGACTGCTGTGGTGTCTTAAGCATTGTAGCCCTGTGAGAACTGAAGTATTGCAACAATGTGTAAGCTAGCTTGCACCTACTATTGCTACAGTATGCCAAAAGATACCTATCACCATATTTGTGCATTTTCTGAGAACCAGCTGTGTTGGCTAGGTACAATTTGTAGTATCCTTATGAGTTTCAAGGAGTTCAGGTGTACTCCTTGAAACTTGGAACAGGAGAATCAAGGAGTACAGCAGGCATACGTGAATATCTTAGAAAACATCTACAAGGATTCAACAGCTACCTTGGTTCTCCACAAGAAAAGTAGAATGTTACCTATCAAGAAAGGGGTCAGGCAAGGAGACACAATCTTTCCAATGCTATTCACTGCATGCTTAGAATAAGTATTCAAGCTCTTAGACTGGGAAAGTTTAGGAGTGAGGATCAACGGCGGAATATCTCAGCAACCTTTGGTTTGCAGATGACATTGTCCTATTCAGCAACAATGCAGACGAATTGCAGCAAATGACCGAGAAAGTGTAAGAATTTGGTTGAAGAAGAATATGCAGAAGACAAAGATAATGTTCCATAGCCTGGCAAGGGAACAAGAATTGAGGATGGCCAGTCAGCCTCTAGAGTCTGTAAAGGAGTATGTTTATATAGGTCAATTACTCGCCGGGGACCCTGATCACGAGAAAGAAATTTACAGATGAATAAAATTAGGTTAGAGTGCATTCTGCAGGCATTGTCAAATCCTGACAGGGAGCTT
Source organism: Dermacentor silvarum (assembly GCF_013339745.2). Classification (NCBI taxonomy): domain Eukaryota; kingdom Metazoa; phylum Arthropoda; class Arachnida; order Ixodida; family Ixodidae; genus Dermacentor; species Dermacentor silvarum. Next base: position 42,560 of record NW_023606668.1, on the reverse strand, counting down.
ACCACTGTCGTTGAAAAGAAAAGTGTACAATCATTGCATTCTGCCGGTTCTAACATAATGGGCAGAAACTTGGAGGTTAACAAAGAAACTCGAGAACAAGTTAAGGACTTCACAAACAGCAATGGAACGAAAAATCTTAGGACTAACGTTAAGAGACCGGAAGAGAGCGATGTGGATCAGAAAACAAACGGGGATAGCCGATATTCTAGTTGACATTAAGCGGAAGAAATGGAGCTGGGCATGCCATATAATGCGTAGGATGGATAACCGGTGGACCATTAGGGTTACAGAATGGATACCAAGAGAAGGGAAGCGCAGTCGAGGTCGGCAGAAAACCAGATGGGTTGATGAAGTTAGGAAATTTGCAGGCGCAAGTTGGAATACGCTAGCGCAAGACAGGGGTAATTGGAGATCGCATGGACCTGCCTTCGTCCTGCAGTGGACCTAAAATACAAGCCGCTGATGATAATGGTGATGATGAGTCTGCCGGTCAGTTCATGTAACTTTTGATGACAGAATTTACAGAGAGGGAAGGGAAACCGTACAACATGAATGCTGTTAAAAAGGGACTTTTTATTTTGATGGAAGTATTCAAAATAACAATAAAACTGGATGTGTGCTCATATCTTGCGGAAGTCCTATCAGAGGGAAGGCAGCATTTGTAATACAAAGGCATAAAATCACGATACACAGTATTTGCATTAAAAAAGGAGGATTAGCACAGACTAATTTTGTTCCCTTGTCATCAAGAAAGGGTGCTTCTTTATGCATTGATAACGGGGCTGACTTACACGTCTCACTTATGTGGCATGCCTCATTGATTTCTCTTGGCACTCTTTCCCTGTTTGTGAAAACAGATGAACAATCTTAATCCGACCTGAAGCCCTATCATGACAATGCACGGCCATGTTGAGTGAGCATACTGGCCTTTCGAGTGAAATGTGATGATTTATTGGCACGTATTTAAAAAACAGCCAGTCTGTCCTGTATACATTTGACCACCTGTAAAAGGAATACAGCACACTGCCACGCACACTAGACTAATTTGGTGGTATCTTTAACCAAGCAAACCTCGCTTGCTGCGCCCCTTTCTCAATTCACTTGTGGACTGTTGTGCAGAGCAGCCCACAGGCGAAGTGAGAAAGGCACCCAGGCAAGGAAGGCTTACTTAGTTAGAGATACCACCAAATTTGTCTTGTGTTCGTCAGGGCTAGTGTGGTCTATTCCTTTGATCATGTGTATATTTGGTCAAATGTACATGGGACAAACTGGCCGGCTGGTGCCTCAACATGCATCCAGGAGAACACGTTAATCATCACATTTCACTCGAAAGGCCAGTATGCTCGCTCGACATGGCCGTGCATTGTCATGATAGGGCTTCAGGCCGGATTAAGATTGTTCATCTGTTTTCACAAACGGGGAAAGAGTGCCAAGAGAAATCAGTGAGGCATACCACACAAACGAGACGTGTGAGCCAGCCCTGTTATCAATGCATGAAAAAGCACCCTTTCTTGATGACAAGGGAACGAAATTAGTCTGTGCATATCCACCTTTTTTTTAATGCAAATACTGTTTATCGTGATTTTATTCCTTTGTATTACAACTTCCGCCTTTCCTCTGATAGGACTTGCGGAAGATAAAAGCACACATCCAGTTTTATTGTTATTTTGAATCCTTCAACAAAATAAAAAGTCCCTTTTTAATAGCATTCATGTTGTACAGTTTCCCTTCCCTCTCTGTAAATTCTGTCATCAAAACTTACGTGAACTGACCGGCAAACTCATAAGGATACTACAAATTGCACCTAGCCAACACGGCTGGTTCTCAGAAAATGCACAAATATGGTGATAGGTATCTGTTGGCATACTGTAGCAATAGTAGGTGCAAGCTAGCTTACACATTGTTGCAATACTTCAGTTGTCACATGGCTACAATGCTTAAGACACCGCAGCAGTAAGTGTAAGTGCACAACAAAAACAGGCTGGCACATCAATCATAAATTTGACATCAGCAGTGACAACATACGCTCTTTCATGTAGCTAAAATACTAGCTAATATGTAGCAAGTATATGCGCAAGTATACTTAGCATAGATACTTGCCTACCCAACTTAACACTATAAGAGTTGCAGTGCATATGGTGCTTGTTCTAGACACCGGTATTTTTGTCAAAAATACTTTTACAATTACATATAGCACTTTGTATTCATCCACCCAGTAATAGAAGTCTTACCGATAGCATTATAATTTGGACTTGCTGGTTAACATTTTCTTCCTGAACAGCGCCAAGTAGAACGAATAATTTTAAAGGATTGCCCACTGTGGTGATGAAACACAGGATGAAACAGAACACATGGAAAGGGACCCAAATTATTTAATTCTTGGAGCTGTAGAATTAAGCCTTGGTTGGTTGATTATCACTATTAAAAAATCAGAATTTCTGTGTGGTCATGTTGAAATGAAATGCATTTGATGAGCAACATTGCAATAGCCAGCAAATGCCATAAGAGCAAGCAGACATTTAAGCACTATGTGCGAAGTAGTGTGCTTCTTTATTGAGACAGTATCAATACACTGAACTATCTACCAGCTAACTCTGTGGTCTATGCTGTATTGACGTAAAGTGAAAAACAATGTAACTGTACAGACTCGCAACTGCTACAATGCCTACTTGCATGCATCGGAATAGCTTGCCATGAATATAAAATAAAATAGCAAGCTTACTAGAAATCACCTCACTGGTGTAGTAGATGCAGCCCAGTGAATACTGGCCTTTATGTATCATTTGAAGAAGTTCCAAGCTCGTCAAATGTGCATTTGCCAGTGGTATTTATTCTGGGAACAAGACAAATAATTGTAAATATGTTAAACAATGCTAAGCACTCTGTGTGCTTAGACCTGTGACAAATTTGGCCCACTACACTTTGAATTCTTACATACACAGATACTGCACGAGCGTGTAGCATAAACAGATGAAAATCGGAAATAAAAGCTACAGCATGAAAAACAGTTTCAGAACAATGAAACCAAAATAAAAAGTGATGAATAAACCGTGTACTTAGCAAAAATGAAATGTTAATCATAGCCAAGTGATTGTTGAAAGAAAAAGTACTCATCACAACATGTTGGGTCTAGTTTTCTTATAGAACATGATAATGTGCGCAAAACAGCTATGAACACAAATAAGCAGCAGGTTGCATAAATATTTAGTCAATTTAGTAAGCTGTGTTGAGCAATACGTCGACAAACTTATCGACGAATGATACCGAGATCCTACTATTTGGAACACATACACTTCATAGATACCTGACTCGACCATCCAGATTACACGTTGCACCACAGCTGCCATAGTCAAGGAGTCCCCTCCTTTATGTGGTCACAGCCTCGCCACTACAGAATAAGTTATGTGTAAACTTATAGCAGTAGCCCATTAAAGCTGTCACATGGTGAACACATGCAAGGAGCACCTAAAAATAGTCACGAAAACAATGTTTGCACTAGTGCAGGGTGGCAACAGTGCACATAATAATAGGGCCTCTTCATCTCAGTAAAATTTTCAACACACGAAGGAGCAGCACATCACAAACAAATGTTTCTTTACATGACAATTAATTTCTTTTTTCTTTCATAAGCAACTTTCCCGTCATGTTTAGTTGCGTATAAGTTATGTCAACACTCCTTGTCTTAAAATGTAAGCTGTACTAGTAGCAAGCTGTGATTTTATTCTCATAAACTGCTCGTAAACCTAAAACCTCTTAAGCAGAGATTATTTACGACGTCGAAGCATTTATAAGCGAGGAAACGGGATTACAGTAAGAATCGGTGAAGAAGCACATGGGTCGCTATTATGCAACTTCAGCAGAAAAGGGGGAGCTCACGCACAGGCGCACATGATGATCATGATTATTTCCGAACGGAATATTTCTGATCGGAAGAAGACGCTTATCAAGATTTCAATTTCGCATTGAGGCACTAAACTTGCATAACTTGAATTCTGCCAACCGGCGCTCAGCAAGCATCAGCACAGGTATTACTGTTGTCGTGGGAGTACCATTTCCTACGTTCACGCATTCTGTGCACACATGCGGAGCACGCACAATGCGAGTGTAGTTAGCAAGCACGATTACTTACCTTTCGAATGGTACGGCCCGGTTGAAGAGCTCTCTCCTAGTTGCCGGTGCTGCCTCGACGATGTTACTCCCAGCCAGCGCCTCCTCTATTTTTCTAAAAATAAAGGAGACGCTGTCGCAGCAAACATGCCACTGCGTAGTGTACGAGCACAGGCACGCTAATGATTTGCATGCTTTCTTTGCGACGTGCACCCAACTTTCCACAACCAGACACAAAGCCAACGCACTACCCGGCACGAAATTCGTTGGTTCACATTTGCCTGGCGCGCCATGGATAAGGCGAGTTTGCAGCAAGACACAAGCTATCTTCTCGCACTATTATTGAAGCTAACTACGTCACATTTCATTACCGCAAACACAAAAACACACGATCAAACGCATCGTAGGAGCAGCGAAGCAGCTCGCACATCCAACAAGCACGTTGTAGACGGAGGAATGACAACGGCGCCACCTGCAGTCCTGCACACTAGTGAGGCTGTTGTGGCCTGCGTGATACATACAGTATTAACTAGCCGTGTTGCGTCCAACTATGTTGCGAGACAAAAAGGTTCAGCGTAGAAATAAATTCTGTAATGTATTTTCGAGGTTCTTAAACGTGCATCCAATGCACTATACGAGCGGTTTTATTTTCTGCCTAAAAGCGGCCGTCGCGTCCTCGAGCCCAGCGGTAGGCTGGATAGCGTCGCTACGCCGTAGCCACGAGACTATATATACGTTAAAACACTGTAATTAAACCGTTCAAAATCATGCATCTTTATATTAAAGGTCTGTGTGCATTGCCTGTACCTCTCATACTACCTAATACGTTTATGTTTGTCGCTACAAGCAAATGTTTAACGTGGTAGAAAACTGATTTTCACTTCGGCACAATTGAGGGTCGCATTTCGTGCCTATATAAGGTCGTACGCAAGTTAACGCAGTATGTCAGAGATTAAAAGGCGAACAGTGTCGTTATATGCGAACGTGTGCGTGTTGGTTCTGTCAGTGCTCTATCAATTGTTGTGTCAATGAATCTGTTCATGATTACGTCTGTGTGTAAAATATCTATGTATGCTATGTAAACCAAACAGTGTGACTATGTGCGTGTGTTGTTGATTTGATTCACAAGTGCTCTATGAATTGAATGCGTATGTGTACAGTTGAATACTGCTCTAAGGGTATGTGACCATTGTGTGAGCTCTATTAATCGCTATATTATAAAAATCTGAGAACTAATAGAATGTTATATAAAAAATGTGTTTTAATATTATAATAATACGTGCACACATGTTTCGCGTGTGGGATAAATCTTTTTGTACATACAATTTTTAAAAATCTTTTATCGCCTGTAGCCTCCGAAACCAATGCTCCGTGCGTGCGAATCTCGAAGCCTTGTATTGGCGCCCCTAGTAGCTTCAATCCTAGTTGTTATAGTCGTGTTGCTGGCTTCACTTGCCTGGAGTCGGCCATGTTGTTATTGGAAAGGGAGTAACAGTTGCTCCCAGCCATCAGGCAGGAAAGTTCCTCCATTTAACGACGAACATAGGGGACATCGCCGTTCCTCCCTTAAAGGAGCAAGGCTCACTCGTTTTTTTTTTAGAGTGCATGCTCAAGCCATGCTTTGCTACAGTAATTATGTATAGCGTGCTGTGTTAACAGCTACACACTATTAAAGGCGGCAAAAAAGGTCATAACGGACTTCAATTTGACGGTTAAAATGCGTCTGGCTACATAAGGTTTAGCCTTAGCCCCGTAAGCATAGACACCATTCGTACAAAGGGAGCCGTATGTCGTTAGCAAGCTTTTGTGACAAGTACAGACTGAATAAGCACTTGTTAAGATACTGAGGTAGTACTGGATATTCCTCTGGACTTCCCTCTTCACAGGGTGGAAGTACTCTGACTTTTTGTGTTAATTTTGTGATACAACGTTATTTATTAGAAGAGAAAATGAAGGTCAGAGTTCCATTTTGTGCCGAATATTGCGCTGAAACATCACTGACGGTACGTCAGGGGGACATTCGCAGGGATGTTGCCAGTTTTTTTTTTTTTTTCGAGGGTGGGGGGTAAACTTGCATACGCCCACACGGTGGTTTCCAAGAACCTTTCAGGTCCCTCTTAGCGTTGTGGCGTTGCTTATTATAGTCATTTAATACCAGCCGTAGTTGTAAACTGGACGAACGATCACAATTTATAGGCGACGTGCCAGGAATAAAGGGAACAGGGTGCCGGCCTAAAAGATGTCAGAGGCGGGGGGGGGGGGGGGTGAAGTCCAATCAGCCTCCCCCTGGCTACGCCACGTATTCCACACATTCCAAAGTATTTTCTTATATTTTGACGACGACCCGTTCTGATCCATGTGCTCCCGCTGTATCGACCTCCAATGCCGGATTTCGAATAGATTTCCACCACGCCAAGTGCTGTGAGTGATACTAATTGATTTACTACCGCAACGCGATCACAGCGATACTCGAAAAACATCCGTGCGTCGATTTTACGTCAAATTATCGCCTCTTGAAGATCCAAGGTGACGGCTGCCCGGCCAAGCCTAACCGAACGGGAGCGATCTCAGCGTCGGCGGCTGGCCGCCCGCTGTAGCCGAGAGATATCTGTTGAGAGATAATCCTTGGCAAGGACAAAATGGACTCCATCAAAACCGCCCTGGTCGACGCAGACCCTGAAAACACCCAAACCTCCGAAAGAATGGAAATCAACGCCGCAATCGAAGGTGAAAGCAACGATACTGACGGCAATGGGGGAGACTGGTTTACGGTTGCCCGTAAACGCCGACGCGATGCCAGCCATCCAACAACTACGACGGGAGAATCCAAACCAGACCGCGCTCCCAACCAGGCACACGAACGAAAACCACGACTCCCACCACTTCCACCGTCTGACTACAAGATCGTCTTCCGTCCACGAGACGGCCTCGACTTCAGCAAATGGCAATCGCATCGCGTCGCCCGAGCGGTGCGTCAGGCTGCCCACATTACTGCAACCGAATCTGACGCACTCACACTGAGAATCCGCAACGAACAGAACCTGGCAGTGGCAAGCACGCCAAAGGAGGAGCTGGCGGAACGCATCAGACGGATCACTACCCTTCAACTTGGTGGGAAGGAGTACCAAGTATACGCATACGTGGCAGCCCCCGACATGTCCTGCAAGGGAGTTGCCACTGGGATCGACAGTGAAACTCACCCGGACGAACTAATGGCTAATCTACGCTCCCCGCAAGCACCGATTCTCTTCGCACGCATGCTCGGAAAGTCGACGGCTGCTCTCATCACCTTCGACGGGCTGGAAGTCCCAAGAACAATTTATTATTATGGTGGAGAGCTCCTATGTCGACCCTACCGACCGCTGTCTCAGGTATGCAGCATATGCCTGAAAACCGGGCACAGGGCGGACATCTGTCCCACGCCGGAGAGTGCCCGGTGCAAAAACTGCGGACACGAAAACCCATCGGAGGACCACCAATGTCAACCGAAGTGTGTGCTGTGTGAAGGCGATCACCCAGTTACGGACCCAAGCTGTCCAGCCAGGCAGCGCAAGCCCTTCAACAAATCACACTTCTTACGTAACGCCGGCTACACCAGTGACGCCAACAACGTTCCCACCACCACCAACCCTGGGAGTAGCACCAATCAACCAAAAACTCCCGGGTCAAAATCGCCGCCAGCTTCCACGGAGACGAACGTAGACAGAGGCCGATCACCCCGAAGATCAACGGACTCAAAGAAACGAGATAAATCCAGGGACGCATCCGCATCCAGATCACAAAGCCTACCACGTACAAAGACACCCCGACATGAACGGCATGAAGCAGCTACAAACGAGCAAGGGGCGGAATCACGGTCAACCATCGACATGGTGGAGAAGAGCGAGAGGAAAGCGCTCACGAAGGGCCCTGGTACGAATCCGCCGAAGGTGAGCTGGGCTGAGCGGCTTTCAAATCCTTCCCCCTTACCTTCTCCCACTGCCACTAATTTTCCACCCCTTACAACATGCACACACAATACTCATACAGGGCAGGTGCCTCTCACAAATAACTTCACCACCAACGCCCAGGTGCAGGAAATGATTAATGACATAGCCCGAACGCTTAGGCAAGAGATGCGAACATTAGTAAACGAAATGGCAATCACTCTTCGACAGGAATTACACCAGTTAAAACGCGCGTTTCAACAAGATAGAGAGCGCCTGAGCAACGAAATGCAACGGGACAGACAGGAACTCAAGGAGAGTTTATCGCAAGATAGGCAGGAAATAAAAGAAGAAATCAAAACCACCCTGCAACAGATGTTCATTGAGCTAACCCAAGAATTTAGACAACAAATTCGCGACGAAGTTACTCAGACGGTCGTCCACAACGCCACCCCCAACCGCACCCGTGCTAGTCCGCTCGAGGCAAGAGAAGATATCCGGGCGCATCCTTACGCACGCCCTTCATCTCAGGCCAGCTTACAATAAAAATGGCTAGACAACAAAATGTCGCGCAAACACAACCCATCAAAATTTGGCAATGGAACTGCCGCAGTTTCCGCCGGAAACGCGGAAATCTAACGCAGTTCATACACGCACAGACACACACACCAGACATATTGGCACTACAAGAAACATACATTGAACCTAAACTGACTGGATACAATACTTTTGCGTACAAAGAACACCACAATGGTCCGATTAAAACAGCGACATTAGTGTCAAAGAGGTTAACCGCAATCGACCACACCCTCAGCTCCGAACGCATACCGCACGTGCTCATCGAAATCATTCCCGTAGACAGGAAAGAGCCTAGCTTCTTTGTCCTCAACATCTATAGTGCCCCTAAAGAGCGGGCAGACTGTTTCGATGGGCTCTTCAAACACGCACTAAAGGAATCAAAGCAACGTTTGCTTATTGTAGGGGACTTCAACGCAGCACACCCAACGTGGGGTTACAAGACCGCTAATCCAAAGGGTCGACGGCTAGCACTGACGATAGCACAACTAGGCTTGACCATACTTACAGACGCAGCCCACCCAACGAGAATAGGCAACAGTGTCAGTCGAGACACCTGCCCCGACCTTACACTGATCAAAGACATCAGGTACCAGGGATGGCACAACCTCGATGAGACCCTCGGTAGTGACCACAATATAATAGAAACGCATCTAATAACACCGCGAACAAAAATTAAAGAACGTAAAATACGAATGACGGATTGGGACAAGTTCCGACAGCGGCGCAAGCAAGAAAGCACCAACGAAACCTACGAAGGCAGCTTGAAACCAGAAACTCTGCAGGAATGGATCCGACAAATTCAGACAGACTTCCGTGCGACAACGAAAATCATCGACACGTCACCAGAACATCCCGATGTCGACAGGCACCTATTACACCTTTGGGAGGCTCGACATTGCCTGCAAAAAAGGTGGAAAAAGCAAAAGCACAATCGCAAGCTCAGGCAGCGGATATCCGCCTTAACAGCCCAGGCGGAAAGTTACGCAACCGAGCTAACGCGAAACAATTGGAAGAACCTATGTAATCAAATGCAGGGTACCTTGGGCACCGCCAAAACGTGGGTACTGCTTAGAAATCTCATCAACCCCAATCAATCCAAAGCAACGAGCAGCAAAACCCTTCAAAAAATCTTGAGACAGACACCTGGGACTGATGCGGCCATAATACAACAGCTAAAAGACACTTACATAGGTACAGGCCCCAAACCAACTTACATAGATTATCCGCATGCGGAGCCTTCGGAATTAGACAAAGAAATCACACCACATGAAGTTAGAGCGGCACTGCATCGAATAGTACGCAACACCGCCCCGGGAGCAGACGGAATACAGTACCGGCTTTTAAAAAACCTCGACGACAGATCGATAAAAGAACTTACAGATTATTTTCAGTACCACTGGCTAGAGGGCACGCTGCCGCAAGAATGGCGGCACGCCGATATTACAATGATGCCAAAACCAGGAAAGCAGCCCTCTCTAAACCAACTGAGACCCATCTCGCTCACATCATGCATAGGAAAGTTATTTGAAAACGTCGTCCTGGCAAGACTTCAGCCGTACCTAGAAGAGCAAGCCTTATTGCCGCACACAATGTTCGGTTTTAGACCGGGGCTATCCACTCAAGACGTACTACTGCAAATTAAGGAAGAGCTAATCGACCATATCAGCACTCAACAAAGCAAAGCCATCCTTGCGTTAGACCTGAAAGGCGCGTTTGATAACGTAGCTCATGACCTCATACTCACCAATCTAGCGGCAACAAAGTGTGGCCGACGACTATACAATTACGTCCGGGCGTTTCTTAAAGATCGCACTGCGACTATAGGCATCGGAAATATACGTTCGGACTCTTTCCCTCTTGCGGGAAAAGGCACGCCACAAGGATCAGTGCTTTCCCCCGTGCTATTTAACATAGCTATGAGCAGACTACCTGCACTACTAGATGCCATACCGGGAATTAGGCATGCGCTTTATGCTGATGATATCACCATCTGGGCCACCAGTGGCTCAGATGGTGAAATACAGGACGCACTACAAGCAGCAGCCGATGTCACCCAGAAATATGCCCGGGCAGGGGGACTTACGTGCGCAGCTCAAAAGTCAGAACTGCTTATAGTAAAAAAACTCCAAAGGAAACATCACCTACCACCTGACATCACGGTGACTATCGAGGGTGAACCTGTAAATAAGGTGAACAAATTGCGCTTACTAGGACTCCATGTTCAAGCCAATGCGAAAGCGACATATACCCTGACGCTACTGAAGAAACAGATTAATCAAGTAGTGCACATGATCCGGCGGGTCACGAACCGCCGCCACGGCCTAAAGGAATCCGACGTCATGTGCATCATACACGCTTTAATCGTAAGCCGCATTACCTATCACGCACCTTACCACCGACTCACCCAAAACCAAACAAACCAGCCAGACACACTCATACGAACAGCAGTGAAAACGGCGACAGGCCTTCCTATCTACACCTCAACAGCCAGACTATTACAGCTTGGTCTACATAACACCACGGCCGAATTAATCGAAGCCCAGAAAGTCGGGCAGATCGAACGACTTAAACGTACATCGACAGGAAGGCACGTACTCAGACAATTACGTTACCCAACATCAGAGTTTTCCCCACGAGAGCCCCTGTCAATCGCCCCAAACATCAAAGAAAACATTACAGTGGCCCCCATACCTCGGAATATGCACCCCGAACACCATAAAGGCAGGCGCACTGCGCGTGCAATGGCACTGCACCGAGCATACTGCAACGACCTCGACACCTTCTATACAGACGCCGCGTGCTACCCTGACAATACAGCCAAAGTGGTAGCGGTGGCCGACTGGAGGGGCGAAGCACTATTATCAGCCACAATACGCACTGACAACTGCACGGAAGCCGAAGAATGTGCTATAGCCCTCGCCATCAGCGCTCCACCCCCAGATAAGATCATACATATTCTTACAGATTCCCAGCAAGCATGTCGAAACTACGCACAAGGACGGATTTCACCGATCGCTCATAAAATTCTACACAAGAAGCAAAACATTCCACTAGTTCACCTAGTCTGGACACCTGGGCATGCGTCTCTCCCTGGCAATGAGCGCGTTCATGCGGCAGCCCGAGGCCTAACCCTCCAGGCACCGGTGGAAGACCAGTCCAACCCAGACAAGGTGGAAACGATACCGCTTACATACACGCATATACTACAACACCACAGACTATCCCGTAGAATATTCCCCCCACCACACGTGAAGCTAAACCGTGCAGATGCAGCCGCTTGGCGTCAGCTCCAAACTAATACGTTCCCCAGCCTTGCTCTCCGCCACACTTTTTACCCTAGCCAGTACCCCGACAAATGTCCTTTCTGTGGTGGTCACCCAAACCTCTACCATTCTACGTGGGAATGCTCCAAACCACCCGGCTTACCTAGAATACCCAACCCCTCCCCATCCCAGTGGGAAGCCGCTCTTTCCAGCACAGCCTTCGACGACCAGCGATGCCTGATCGACCGGGCCAGCCGGATAGCAGCAGCAAATGGGGCCCTGGACTGAGGGCTCCACCCTCTGGGACTTCGTTCTTAAAACATAAAATAAAGTTTTCTACTACTACTACTACTACTACTACTACTAATTCTTATATTTTGGCTGTTGCGGTTCAGTACATTTGCTCAAAAATTTCTAAGTTCAGGTTTTGGCTCTTTTCGACTGCAATATAATGAATATTTGTCAAAACAAATGCACTAGGCCGTGGCAGATCGTGAGCAGGTGCGGGCACTTCGTTGTGGTTTCATCGCTTGTATTTCGTTCATGTGTCTTTTGTGGCCTATCAAGCCTCCTGTTTTGTAACGGCAGTTCTTACAGCGAAGCTGTTTAAGCCAGCCGTAATTTGTGGTGCTTATCAAAAAAATGTGGTTGATCCCTCTTATATAGGAATCGGTATAGAACACGAAAGTGAAACGTGTCTTCACAGAAGTAGTGTAATGTTTATTGCACATTGATATATAATGTCTATTGGTGTTTTGTGGCTAAAGCGCCCTTAGGCGTTGATGCACCCACGCTGACGCCTGGTGGCACGTCTCCTCCATCACGACTACCAACGTCGATGACCATGAGCAACCGTCGTGCATATGGAAGCTGCACTACGCTGCACACGCTAGCACAACGCGAAAGACGAAGCACGTAACTGACACACTAATACAACGCGAAAGACGAAGCACGTAACTGACACACTAATACAACGCGCAAGACAAAGCACGTAACTGAATCGTCACCGAGTCAAATCAGCGCGTACAGCGCGTCGTAATTGCAGCCTCCGCGATCAACTTCAGAAACATTTTCAGAGCTAATTGCGGAGGCCACGCTCCGCTGTGCTGAGTACGGTGAACGCCACCTAGGTGGCGTTGGTAGTGCTTCTTGATGCCAGCGTCCCTTCGAATGCTGGCATCGAGGCGTCGTAGTGCTGAGACCACCGAAGCGTTCACTGTCGGTGCGCGTTAGTAGACAGTTTTAGCAGAGCGTTCACGGTCCGCTCCGCTCAGACCGTCGTGTCCGAACGATTCGCGCAGAGCCGCTCAGCGGAACGCTAGCGGGAGCGCTAATGCGCGTGCGCACAACGCTCATATCGGCAGCGGAACGAAGAACGCTGCCCACGGTCCGCTACGAAGCCATTTGAGCGGAGCGTTAGGGTGCGTCTACTGGTTGCTTTGCCGTTTTACAGCCGCGCTGAGCGCGCGTGGCCGGCGTCTCTGGCAGACGCACTTGTCAAACAAGCCAAATCAACGCAGTTCATGCAACCAGTGGTGTGCGTGAAACGTTAGCGGAGCGGAGCGTAAGCAACGCTCTGCTAAAACTGTCTAGTGTCATAATGCAGTACTTCTCTTTTCTGCTCGTAGGCGGCGGCACCGCCCCGAGCAAGAGCGCGGGTACACGGAGGAGTGTTAGATATATAAGGCGCGTCTGTGTAGCTCTCTGCAAATGCGTTTGTGGCGCAATGGGTTAAACGCTCGGCGATCTATCGTCGCGGACCGAGAGGTCGTGGGTTCGATTTCCAAATTTTGCATGTTTGTGGAACTTTTTCTTCTGGTTTCTTTCTTTGTATTATGTTCTATGACGTATTTCCGTGACGGAAATACGTCAGTGAAGTCTTGGTGGACCCCGGCATAAAACACTTTCGTGTTAAAAACTGACAAGAAAGAAAAGAAAATAAACTTTGTTGCCGAGTCCGGATTGGAACCCGCCTACCCCCAGTCGCAAAGCGAGCGTCGTAACCACAACCCCAGCAATTCCGGACATCGCCTTTAGTTCACAGCTTTTACACCACGTGGCGTACTGACCTTTAAGATTCGAAATTCGCGCGATGACGCACGAAGTGTACTGGACGATAACAGAATATACGTTTTAACAATAAAAGAAAAATTAAAAAAGCACCACGCCAACAGCTTTCACCGTCGAGCATGGACGAGCGCGAATCAGGAATAACTGATCTGATAACCGCCGCGCGTATAAGACGAGCGGCCAGCTAGTCTACTGTGAATCAGCAGTTTTGCTGCTATTCGAGAAAGCGAGTGCGGAATCTTGAAAGAGCGGCCTCCGCCCCCCCCCCCTCTTCCGTCCATCTTTTCCTCGTCCAACTTTTTGTCCGATCGAATCAAAAAAGCAAAAATGCCCTTTTGTCGCTTCATTTCTCGAAAGCTGATTCTAAAATAATAATGTAAGCTTGCTAAATGGTCGCGATGGGCGCATGTTTCAGGATATGCATTCGCATGATTGACACCCTTAATCTCGGTTGGCCTCAGTTTACGAGTCAATTTGCGCATTTGCGTGCAGGTGCCTGATCGAGTTATGTTCACTGCCACGGAATTTCTGTTTTTCGAAGGCGAAAGCCTTAGGTGCATGGCTATATTTTCGGTGCCATTGGCAGTGACCTTGGCGAAACCGCGCCATAACGAAAATGGCCGACACCGCAAAGAGTAAAATCACGTCAACAAAAGCTCGGATTGACGTCAGTTTTCTCAGGGAGGTTCCTGCGAACAAAGTAAATTGGTGGCTTTGTAAAGAAAGTTTGCTACATTTCAGCCGAACACCTTTTATAAGTTCTTGGTAAGCGACGGGTGTAAATGCAGAAAATCATCTGTAACTGGTCAGTGTTCGAAGACCTGCTTCACTGCACAGTGGCATAGCCAGAAATTTTGTTCGGAGAGGGGGGGCTCACGTTGCAGCGCGGCCTCCTCCTTATAGAATTGGTCGAGGGATCAAATACATCAATAATAACTGCATTGCCATTGCCAATGTCATTGTATATTAGAGGCTGCAAACAAACTACCAAATGCTACCCACTGTCAAGTGAAATATGTATTTTTTCATTAAAAAATATATTCGTATGTCCTAAAAATTGTGGCAGACATACCTGATATCAATGCTTCCGCGTTTTTTTTTTGTCTATTTAATCAGTAAAGAAAATATCACACAAACTTTAGAACATCAGAATATTATAGAATTCCAAACCAGCAAAGCAGTGCATACAGCTGGCGCGAAAAACGTAAAGGCCATGAAAAGAACAAGTTGGGCACAAATATTTTGATAAATCTTTGTCATTAAAGAACCTTGTTTACTTTTTTGTACAGTCGCGAGCAGACGTTTGGAGACCATGGCATCAGCAAAAAATTTAAATATATTCAAGCGCAGCTGCGCAGCCCCGAATTGGCTTAATACGTTGTATTGGTCCATCACGCGCACGTAGGCTTGCGCTCTTGAGTTCAGCCGGAATGCCCAGGCTGCGAAGGAAAAAAAAATAAAATCGTGGCAGCAGAGAGGCTCGGCCTTTCTGTACCGACGCGGGAGCGGCCCGCTACGTGCTGACGCGCGTTCCGAGGGACCGTAATAAAGCTTTATCATACCATCATACCACACCTTTGGTCCACGAACTTTTGCTCGTGACTGTACATATGCAACGGCCAGGGAAAAACCTCAATGGCGCTGTCCTTCGTTGCAATAGATTGCGCATGAGCAGTTGTTACCGGTCGTGTATTGTAATTACACCGATAATATAGTCGCAGCAGTGAGTACATAAAAGAAGCAGTTCTGCAAGATGTAGATTTGAATTGCGAAAATAGAATGGAATATACAAGTGCGAAGATACAAGTTGATAAAGGGCACAAAAGTGTCACTGGTAACAAAATGCACTGTTTGTATACACAAAGCCTCGCAACAAGATGTTTAAATATATGCATATGTATCCAATAAATCCACGTATTTAAGCAAATGTCACTGTATGTAATGCGTCAAACAAGACAAATAGACATGTTGCGCAGTCACACATAGTAGCTTTACGCATAGAAAGACAGACGATCCCGGCAAGAACAAAACTATGATCGCAGAAATCGTGATATGTTCCAGAAGGACCGCCTGTTGGGCTTGATTTCAGGTCTAACATAGTTACTTTCAGTTTGGCAGAACAGTTTGGTTCTCCTAGAAGCTGACAAGGAAGGTGGATTTGTTGTGATGCCGAAAGGCATGTTCAATGAAAAAACCCAAGCGGCAGTGGACAGGAACTTTGTGGCTGTTTAAAAAAAGTGCAGTGAGGGTTAAGACTAAGTTCATCAAATTTTGTAAGGACTTGGAATTGAATGATCTTGCTAGTGCTATTAGAAATAGTAAGGGGAACAGTCTGAAGGTTTTCTTTTCTGCAAAAACACATAAGGCAGATGTCCCTTTCAGAACCATTGTGAACGAAGGGGGGGCTTGGCAAAAGAAGGTTAGTCAGTTTTTACGGAAGAGCCTTAAGTAACTCAGGGTTGTTGATCCTTTCCGCGTGAGGAAATCTGAAGAAGTCGCTGAATATGTGAAACACAACGAGAGTATAGATTATGGGTTGTCTGTCGACGTTGAGGACTTGTTTTATTCAGTACCTCAAGATACGCTTTTAGTCTTTTAGTTGCTGTTAGGAAGTGCATTGAAGAGTGGGGAATGCGATTTCCAAAACTCTGCTTGCTTGTCGGTTCATAATTTAACGCTTTTTGAATTTTATCTTAGTGTAACATCTATTGTTTTTAACGAGCAGCATTTTCTGCAACGTATAGGAGTGTGTATTGGGTCTTGCGTGGCTCCGATTCTATGCGACATATTTTTAGCTGAGATTGGCAGTGCGCTTTATTTGGCTTTTATGGGGGGAAAGGTATTCAAAGTGTTTTGGTACGTCGATGACTTTTTAATTCTTTTAAAGAAAGAGGACGGTTTCACTGTGCCTGGGAGTATTTTAGATGTTTTTATTCAAGCTGGGCAGGGTTTGAGTTTCACTCATGAATTGCTTCGATCTGAGGGGTTACAATTCCTGGATCTCAGGCTAAAATTTAGTGTAGGCCATGTTTGCTGAGAGTACTTCCCACGGGTTAAGAAGTGTCCCCTGCCTTTTGACTCTGCCCACTCTGAAATAGTAAAAAGGGGCATCGCATTATAATGTCTGGTTGCTGCGCTCCGTAAGTCATGCCCGCATTCAATGCAGCATAGCTTTGACAATCAGATTGGTCGCCTTCTAGCAGCGGGTTTCCCTGAGTTGCTTGTTGTTGCGGTGGCCGTGTCTATCCTGCAGAGGGTAAAGAACAGAGCTGGAGTGGAAATCGCTGAGACCCAGCGATGGATGGCGAGACCCGTAGCCATGCCTTATATGCATCAGGGCCGGTATTTTGTAGCGATGCCTTTAAAGTAATAATGCCTTTTCGCGCTTATAGCGCTTTGTCAGTGGTCAGAGCGACGGTCCACTCACGATATCAACGTTGATAACGCGAGCGGACCGTCGCTCCGACCACTGACAAAGCGCGATAAGCGCGAAAAGGCATTATTACTTTAAAGGCATCGCTACAAAATACCGGCCCAGGTCTCGCACAACCTGAAGAAGGTCGCGAACAGGCATCGTATTCCTGTGGTCTTCACGGCTCCTAATAAGCTATCCAGGCTCTGCCCTCGAATTTGCGGTGATAGGAAAGGAGGTTGCCAAACCAGCCACGATAGCCGCTTCGTGGGGTGTGCGACAGGAGTGGTATACTCCGTCCCCTTGTTGTGCGGGTAGGTGTGCATCGGCCAAAGCGAACGGTGCATAAACGACCGGCTCAGGGAGCAAGCGCTAAAAGTTAAGAAAAAAGAGTACAAGTGTGC
Source organism: Dermacentor silvarum (assembly GCF_013339745.2). Classification (NCBI taxonomy): domain Eukaryota; kingdom Metazoa; phylum Arthropoda; class Arachnida; order Ixodida; family Ixodidae; genus Dermacentor; species Dermacentor silvarum. The sequence continues at coordinate 24,799 of NW_023606668.1, read as the reverse complement.
ACATTTGGTTGCCCACATTATTACGGGTGGTTGCGAGGCACGACTTTATGAGACCACTATCTTAGGCAAATCAACAAACTACACGGCTCGAGTGGCTCTAGAAGCATTCTACATCCACAAGAACTCAGATATTTCTATAAGCGAAGCGTCAATTCTTTTGCACAGTGCCGAACTGAACTATTTGAACTCTGTTACCTGAGGGACATAGTACTGTTAACTTTTTTAGATTTCTTTATCACCTCGCATGGGAAAGGGGCGTGACACTGGTGTACGTGGTTCACCTTATAAATCGGAGGGTTTGTTGACGGAAATAAACGGTTGGTAGTAGCACTCGTCCGCGTCTGTCGTGTCTTCGTGTGTGTTGTGCGTACTTTTTTGCGCTATGTCTGAAAGGAACTCGTGATATGTACTTGGGCCATGCGGCGGTCGCGACAGCACCATATGGAGATAATAGAGGAATAATGCAAAAATCAGTACGAAAGTGTGTAATTTAACTGCCTGCAGAGAGGCGACAAATTTTCTGCACCCAAAATTAAGGAAGGGTATTGCTTCGGCTCAAAAAGAAGTAAAAGCGGGTAGCTAAAAAGGAAGGACCAAACGAAAGCCACAGATGATGTGGCAAGTTAAACTACCCAATATCCGAGTGTGTTTGTTGGGAAGCGCCGCGAGGGCCGGCTTTCAATAAACAAGGCGGTAAAAATTGGTTATTGATGTCCTCGTAATTTTCGTTTTCACACGATAGCTTTGATCATGATGCTACCTGTTTGAATAAACGGCGATAATTTCTGTGGTTTTACAAACTAATGAACAGTCATACGTTTTCATAATTACGCGTTTATGGACCTGAAGGAACAGAACCTTTACTTGCATTGATTTTTGCCGCTTCCCTATCTAAAGGACAAACTCCACTCGGCGGGGAAGTTTAGTGAAGCGGTCAATGACTTCGGACACGTTGATGCCGACGTCTCTGTGGACGTCGGCATCCTTGTCGAGCCAGACTTTGTCGTCCGCAAAAAAGAAGCGCCTCAAAAATAGGCCGTTAACTTTCTTCTGTTTTCTCGTATTTTACTTTGCCTGCCTAACCATGTGTTCCTCAGACATTGTAGAGCGCCAGTAGTTTTTCTAATCTCATGTTAAAAATATACTATCTGCGCTTGAAGTGGTCACTGGAACGGTGGCTAGAATCTGAAGCCGTTTCTACACATTTACATAGAACCTGCAGTCGCAATGAGAGAGGGCATCTTTTCCGGTGCTAAAACCTAAAAGTACTCCTTCGATGTCGTTGGCATCCTTGTTTAGGTACCTTGCACGAACAGTAAACTGTTGGATACCGGAAATATCAGTCGTTTCGTCAGCAAATATGGAGAAGCGGCCTGCACCATTTACTTTTGCATCTAGGCTTTCTTTGATAATTTCACCACAAATTTCTATAATTTGGTTTTGTACATCTGGGCTCAAATGCGAGGTATTACTGGGGCAACATCCAAATGGTTCTTCAGATATGTAGCTCCACAATCAGCTCGCAAATGAAGAAGCGCTCTGAAAATACCGATATTTTCAGAGGGGATTTGCTTAAATCCATAGGTCCACTGTCCCTATGGCCACGGAGAGCCAGACCTTGTCGTCCGCAAAAAAGAACCGCCTCAAAAATAGGCCGTTAACTTTCTTCTGTTTTCTCTTATTTCACTTTGCCTGCCCTGGTCCAGCTGATTGATCACATCGGGCGCCCTTCCTGAACATGTTTGGAGAAAATTATCAGCTGCCAGCTGGAAGTCACGGTCATATTTAGTATTTTCGTGTGTGTGGAAGATTGCGAGCGCGGCCTTCCATTTCTGAAACGCCTTGGACACGAGGGCTCCATTGCGCGCATGTTAGCTCAAGTTTATAACAACATTAAACCCATAAAGTTCCAGAATTGAAAATCTAAAGCACGCCTTTGGAAATGCCAGTGCACCTTTCGCGTCATAAGTTGATGAGAACTTTATACCCATAAAGTTTCGGGATTGAATTCCATGCGCTCCGTAGATTCCGCGGCCGCTGCGAAATGCCGCAACGCGCCCGCTCGCTATCTGAAAACCCTTGAAAGTTTGTGCTCGGATGGGGCTCCTTGCGTTATGCGAGTACAGGTGCCAAGGGCGTTGCGACGAAATCCAGCCCGAGTTCCCAATGTGCGTGCCGAAATCTGTTTTCGAGCGTGAAAAGGACATTGTGGACAAAATCCAGAATTTATTCCCGGCGCCGGTGGTTGTTCTGGTCGGCGGTTCATGCCAGCAGGAAATAATTTCGGGGGGGGGGGGGCGGTTCTGAAGTCCCATCAGTGCTACTACTGCTACTACTACCCCTACTGCTACTACTACTACATTATTAATAAATAATTATTATAGAGGAAGTACAACAACAATGAAAGCTTTACATGAGATCCAACGCAGTGTTTTAGCATAAGTGATGCGAATGCTCCATTGCGATTATAGAAAAGTTTTCATGTGTTAAATTTGTGGATTTGATGCAGATTGACAGTGGAATCAACATTCTTTGGCTTACTTATCGTGATATTTTTTTTCATTTACCATAAAACACATCTCCACTATTAAATCTCTTAAGCAAACTTTAGTGGACTCTGGGCTTGGGCTCCCGTGTACTGGTGAGGGATAGTGCCCCTGTATACGCAGGGCCTCTCTTTTCCTCGCGCCACCGGCACCGCCGTTGGCCGAGCGTCGTCACGCCGTGACAAGTGACATAAGTCGTTCTACTCGGCACAGAGCAGAGAACATGGCGAAAACAACGCCGGTACACCACTTGCTTCAGCTCTTGTGCCATCCGTATCGGCAAAGGCGCGTTCCCACCACGGCGTCAGGAAGCACATCTGGGGCCGTATTCTGAAACGTTCCTAGTCGACATCAGCGTGCGCGCTGATTGGCTGGTTGAGCAAAATTGAATGACGTCGGGCTCAACCACCCAATCAGCTCATCCAATTTTGCTAAAACAGCCAATCGGCGCACGCCTGAAAGCGAAAAAAGAAATTTCGCCTAGGCGAACGTTTCAGAATACGGCCCCTGGCCGCTTAGGCCGGAGCAGCGGTCTCACTCCTATCGCGTGCACTCGAGCAGTATACACGCTCGCCCTCGTCGCCGCGCAAGAACTATATGCAGCAACCCTGAGCATGACGGGACGCTGCGCACCGGAGCTGCGCAAATCGCAATGAAAGTGGGAAAGCTGTTTACTCTGCGCCGTACAGACGGACCGTTGTCGTCTACAGTAGTCATTAATGCGAAAGCATTACATGAGCCATGAGGCAGAAAAGCCGGCGTCATCCACAACGCGTGGTATCAAAAGTCAATGTGACTTCATCAGCATCTTGAATGAAATCAGTATTAATAGAGAAGATAGTAAATGGTATGACAACGTTAATTAGTAGTAATTATGGGTAGTTATTGTGAATTAAGGTGAATTACAGTGAAGTGAAATAAAGTTACAAGTTAGAGAAAGGTGACTTAAGGTGGAGTCAAGTGAATTAAGGTGAAGTAAACTAAATTACAATGAATTAAATTTGGTTAAGGCGGATTAAAGTGGATCACCATATCAACTCGTAGCTACTTGGCGATGAGTTCTGAATGGCTGTGGTCTGGTGATTATTGAACGCAGAGAAAAGAAAGCGAAGGAAGGATCGCAAACAGGTTGTAATACTTAAGAAGTCTTTATTGGTAATGACTAAGAGGAGTGATAATGCTTTCGCATTCAAATCACGTAAGGATACTTATGGTATCTTCGACTGGTCGCCTCGGAGCGCTCTAGAGTGCTCTCGCGAGCGGTGTTGTCTTCGGCTGGTTGAAAGAGGGTGCGCGCCTTGCGTTCGGCTGGTTCTTTTCGATCGCTCTCCTCCCGCGTCGAGCGCTCTGAGACGCTCCGAGCCCTGTCGTCGGAGCAGTCGCCGAGATGAACGTTTCCAGCAACGTCATCACAGCACAGCGTCGCCGTTCTTGGCGACGGTCCACCGTAGCCTAGGCAACCTAGGCCACAGCATGCTGGCGTCTCAACGAACGGTCGTCCCACCGGCGCATCCGCCGGTTTATCTTTAGATAGGCGAAACATCAGACGTTAGCAGTAGTCGCGTGGTTTCGCATCTGCCAATTCCTCCTCCGAGAGCGAGTCGCACGTTCGGCTTGCGCGCTTGTCCTCTACCTCTGAGTTCGGGGAGCGCCGGATCTGCATCACTCTGCTTCGGGGTGTGGATGCGACCAGTCGAAGATACCATTAAGGTACAATTTTTTTGCCCATGGGCCGCCACAGGGCTATCGCTTTAAGCCCCACCGCGCCTCTGCCCGCCATATAACGCTTTGCAGTAAACCTTCTCTGTGATAGCGTTCATGCATTCAAATCACGTAAGGATACTTAAGGTACAATTTTTTTTTGCCCATGGGCCGCCACGGGGCTATCGCTTTAAACCCCACCGCGCCTCTGCCCGCCATATAACGCTTTGCAGTAAACCTTCTCGGTGATAGCGTTCATGATCCACCATTAAAACCCGCCATGTTTGGCTACGTCACAGTGCACAGCTGTCGCTTTAATATCAACAATCTTTTTAATCTTCGAAGCGAACGTCCGTCACATCCAATTATCCTCGCGTTGCAACGGCAGCCCCTGCCATATCCGAGTTTCACCCCACCGCCCGTATACTTCGGCCGGCAGCATGCTGCACTGTCAATGCTTGAAGGGGTCTGGTGCGTCACGGCGCGAAGCTCCCCTCGCTAGAAACCGGCGAAGTTTCTGCGCGCGCTAAGAGTGCATGTTTATTCCCCCTTAAACACTACTATTAGCAACATCTAGGTTTTAAAATTTTAATAAAATTATCGGCTTTTACGTGCCAAAACCACGATCTGATTATCAGGCACGCCGTAGTTAGGGACTCCGGAATAATTTGGACCACCTGGGGTTCTTTACCGTGCACCTAAATCTAAGTACACGGGTCTTTTCACATTTCGCCCCCATCGAAATGCGGCCGCCGTGGCCGCGATTCGATCCCGCGACCTCGTGCTCAGGAACCCAACACCATAGCCCCTCAGAAACCACGGCGGGTCGGAACAGATAGGAAATTGAAATGAATCACATGCATCAAAGTTTCCATTGCGAGTATTATGAAGTACAGTTTTAGTTTTTTTTCTTGCAATTTATGATATATGACAGTCTTTGTGATGACTTATTTTCCTGTTTTACGTTTAGGCTACTGACACTGCACAAACTATATTTTTTGTCATAATACAGAATACAGGCACCAGAGTGCGGCTCATAAACACATCGGTATAATTAGGTGTAATTTGTGGATACATTTCTCGCTATGGGTAATATAGGAGCTCCTTTCTTGAAAATATGTGTCTTGGGTCAGAGCGCTTATGCTGAAAATGGACTGATTTTCCGCGTTTTCCGTGGAGCTACCGAAGTGACTGTGAAAGCCTTTCGCTGTTTAAAGGTGTAAGCCTTTCGATGCGAGGCGCCTGAAATACACACAAAGAACGCGCTCGTCCGGAACCAGAAAAGTCGCAAGCATCATGCCAAAGTCGGGATTACCCTTCTACGGGTTAGTCGCGTCCTTGAAAAAAAAAACCGGGGAGTGACAAGTCATTTTTAACGACGGGTGGTCGTTCTTATCGTGATCACACATGACGACTTGCGCCAATGTACCGCGCTTTGTCGGGAAGCTGTGATGGTTCATTCTTTAGAAAGGGTATTTATTTTTTCCGCAACGTAACTAACGTCATCGGGGCAGATTTAAAAATATAAAGGTCACGAGTCAGGCAGTGGTACCCTAGGTGAAATGAAGGCCTGAGAAAGATGGACTTGTAGTCGCTTTCTTTTGGAAACGCTGATAACGTTGCAGTTTAAACCACAATTGAACTTCGTACACAGTATTTTTACCAACAGCTTAACAGAAGGCTATTCAGTCGTGATATTAAACTTATAACTTTTTAGCAGAGACACTCTCACATGACTTCAACATATATACTATAAAGGGCTCTGTAATTTCCACCGTGACTTTACCTAGGTACGTTGGCGTACTTGATGTAATAATCCCCGTCAGCCTACTCACATATACCGCATTACTAATCACATCTACCATGGCCTCGGCTACATCCCAAGAAGCAATTGCCTACCTCCTCTCATTGCTAAAGATTGGGTAGGCGTAAGACAGGCCAAAATTAGAATATGAATGCCCTGTATGGAATTAGCATGGAACCTTCAGTGATATAGAACGTATGCATTACACTCGAGTCTGTCCAGAAACGGGCAGTAACATTAATTTACTCTGACTATTCATTTATCATCAGTGTTAATAAACAAAAAGCATGCTGAGCTTCTATCGCTAGGTTTGCGTCGTGAAGTCACCTGACCTTGCACAAGTTCTACAATTCTACGCTCTAATATTCCATCATCAAGAGCTCGGCGCTTGTCATCACGTATAAGCTAAAAAGCAGCCTGGCCTTCAGAACGTATAGTCAGCGTCCAAAGCTTTCGCACGCCTCAAGCTGAAAAAATATTATATTTCTACGCCTGAGGCACGCATCGTGGCATTCGGATTTACAGCGTATACAAGTCTAGAGTAAACAAAAGTTTTGCATACTTTTACTGGCTGTGGGCGTAGCTGCGTTGAAAATCAACTTATTCGCATAATCTCGGCCGCGTAAACTTTTGACGGTGACTGTGCCATTGAACACCTGTATTTTCTTTATTCTGCACACATTTTTTAATGAATGACCTTCCAGGCAATGTCATGCAATGCTTACACCTGGTTAATTTTCAGGACAGCTATCTCAGACATGATGTATTAAGTATAAGAACTTAACTACTATGTAGTACGTCATTATTATCACGAATGAGGTGTAATAAATTTGTAAACAAATAAAGGATAATAACATTGCCTATGAAATTTTGCTCAAATCTCAGGACTACTTCAAAATTTCGCCTGTTCGTCTTGTGTACCTCCCTATGCTTTCTAGGAAACTGAAAGGGCGAAAATCAAGTGTGAAATTGGCATGTCCTGCGGCACCATGGCAGAAAAGGGAAGGTTTGGCTTTGTAGGACCATGTGAAAGGTTCAGCTGCCATTGTGCTACTTACACACAAGGAACGACACTTTTGTATTTTATTTATAGGCAGTAGACAAGATGATAAATGATGCTCAGTGCACGCTGGCGTGATCATGACAAAACGACCGTACCGATATGGGTCATAAACGATTGTAATAAAGGAACATTTCTGCAAATCGTCACGGTCCTTTCTCATGTTTCTTCAAATATTCAAACATGTTAAATTTAGGGTAGGAGTATATTCGCACATAATTACTAAAGAATTGCACCAGTAATCATATCATGGTGCTGTGACCTGATTCAGCAATAGAGTTAGTCAAGAACAGAGCAGCAGAATGCTATATGGCAACTTCGGTAATTGTAGCCGAAAACAGTGTCTTCTTGCACAACTTTGTGGGCATAATTCAGAAAGGGTGTAGTCTGTGATTGGAGTCGTTCTCTTTTTTTACACAACAGGGTACATTAACACGTCCCAGAGTCTTTTCGCATAATTTCCAATACTCCTCTGCGTAAGTTTGGTAAAAGGGTAAAATGATATGAAGACCTTTAGTATTTCTGGAATTTTGTGAAGGTATATGGGAATGGTTCAAATGATAGGAGACGTGCGCTGCATATTGAGGGTAGAATGTTTATGTTTCGAGGTACTGGTTTGTACTAAGCAAACACGCTTGTGCAATAATTAGGATATCCTTCATTTGCACTGATGGTCAGGTATACGCAAAAATTCTGCTTTGATATAATGCAAATACACTCAGTCAAATAGCTTCAACTGTATTCCTTTGTAAAAATACTACGTCTGGGGCTGCAGCCAACTTTTCTACTTCTGTGTCTTTTGCACATACTGGGCGCTATTTATTTTTGTGGCACGTTTCAAGCCGCACAAGAGTTGCACAAAACACGCCTTCCCCAAGACGTAGCTGAAAAGGCAAAATATTTCTTAGTAATGTCTTCATAAATATTCACCTTAAGAAACAAATGTACTTTCAAAACACGTTACCTGCGTTTATTTTCCAAAATACAATACATAAAGTGCAAAAGATGTTTGGAAACACGGTTCGCATGTTCCCGAAACCAGCCAGCTATTTTTTAAGGAAGACGTTGGTACAGTAGAAAGAAACTAAACAAGAACCGTAACCAAATGTCCTGCATTTCGGAATATGCCATTGGGTGGAAAACTGCCAAACTAAGCAGCGACAAAGTGATAAGAAGAAGCGCGGCACAGCTGGCTTCGAACCTGCGAACTCACGATCGTGGTTATCAGTGATCTTGATCTGTGGTCCCTCAACACGCTCGGCTACCGCTTCGAAGCGCTGCTGTTGGCGAAAACTAGGTTTATATATGTACCACAATAAATTCCGCGACCTTTTAATGAAAACTGCGATTTTGGAACGACTTCTTTGCCATTTCAAGAGCTGCTGCTGCAACTAGCTGAACGCTGATTCATTGAAGTTGATAAATCATTGAAGTTGATAAATCCGAAGGAATACGTCAGTCAATGCAATAGGTTCATCGCAAATTGCTTTTTACTGGCCAAAAACGCCTCCAAAATTTTGGCTTTTCAATAGACTCCCATAATTTAAATTTCGCCGGCAATTTGGAACGAGTTTTCTTCCGCAAGTAATGGTACCACTTGCATGTTATTTCGGGCTAAGCGCCAAGAGCCTATTTCCACGGGAATATTTTAAAACATGGCTTCTATGATCAGTTATTTGGAAAAAAACGACGCTCTCCCGTAGAAAACGCGTATGTTTTCAGAGGCGGCCGCTAGAGGCGCTGTTCGGCGATGTCCCAAATTCCTGGTAATGTATAACAATTTTACACGCCTTTAATTTCAAAATCTTTTTCTTTTAGGCTCATGGTAACTACGGTATGCTACATACTGGGGCCGGATTCACAAAAACGTTCTCACGCTAAAACTGTTCGCAGAAGCAGGTGTCAGCCAATCGTGGTGCAGCACTTACGATCGAAAAGCTTTGTGAATTCGGCCCCTGGTGCTTTGTTACTCTGTTTTAGATCTTGTTTGGTTTGGGTATCATTTCTTATAATGTTACCTTGAAAAAAGTTTTAATGCGTGTATATATTCTCCCCGCTATAATCCTCCTCGAGCGAATATGGGACTGTGTGATAAATAAATGAAAGGCTGTTCCGGTGACTGAATCGTCCTAGTTCTGTTTTCAAGAAGGCTTAAATGTGCGTGCGATGAGGCGAAATTTAGTCACGGTGTTACGCAGGCTAATAACCAAAGTGGGCCATGCAGCAATAAAACATATACGTACCGCCGCAAATATACACAGGCTTCAAGCGTTGAGTTGTACGAACAATGCTGAAAATGTGTTCCTATAATAAAGTTTTACCGCATGGCCTGCATATTGGTTCTTGGTTCACTAAAGTCATGTTATTCTATTGATGGTCTAGTCGTATGCACACCGTCATATGCAACAGTTGTCGCCTTGCGTCACCCTTGAATCACCTGTTAACAATAAGATTTCGAACTTAGTGTGTCCTAGTGGTTTTCCCTCATTCATTTCGGGCGAGATATCATTTTGTAGTTGGATTCATGATCTGTCTCGTTAGCGAATTTATTGTAAGGATAAGACAATGCCGCGTGCAGTTGGGCCTTTTCTCTGCGCTCTATTATGTCTGACTAGCGGCATTTTCAAGCTTAGTACATTAATTAAAAGAAGCAAAACAATGCAGCACTTACACCATAGAACATTCATTTGAAGAGCACAAATTTTTCATGTGCCAAGAAAATGACAACGTAAGTGTAAATGGTGTCATGCCACCCAAAAAGCGTTTAGCATTTAACGAGAGTGCAGCAATCAGCTGCTCAATATCGCATTTGACCGTTTTTTTCCCCGAATCTCTACACAACGCCACCACACACGTCGCACTGCGGGAGAAGACGAATACTGTCGAAAATGTTAACTTCCTATTGAGAATGCTTATTGTAACCAGAAAAAAAAATCTGCCGACTTTTTTCTAGGGCCGCATGGGTTCGAAAGAAAGCAAGTAATAAGATCCAAAGACAAAGAGTTGATAGACTTTCACTATCCGCTTTCAAAAGCACAAAGCCAATTTACTTTGTTTGTGGTAAGGTTATGACTGTTATTTGACAGACTAGGGGGGTGGGACGGTTTTTTGGCGAGAAAACAAAAGTGTAGCCCTGGCATTGTCCGATAAATGACCATAATCTGACAGTCCACGTCTCGGCCGCACAAGAGTGGAGCCACGTGTGCAACTTTCAATAAAAAACGACTACAGCGCAAAAGCTTGTAATACTCGCCTTCGCGCACTACCGTTAAATGCCGCACGTTTAATAAAAGGAAAAGAAAGATGAAGTAGCACTGTGCTTTTTGATCACCTCGGAAGGGGACTACTTCCAAGAACGCCGAACGCAGATGACTCTACCTACTGCAAAAATGTTTAGGTGTTTCCGTCGAACGAGACAGTGACCTTATGTTAATGTATTGAGACGCTGCCCAAAACAAACAGGAAGAAAACAAAAAGAGACGGGAAAGAGCGCACACTACCTAATACCACCATTTTTGGGCACTTGTACTTTGGATTCACTTTTAAAGCAACGGCTTGCGCGAGAGAATATATCCATTTTTCCAACAAGGAATCGCCCCACCACCCGAAATTCTCTTTCTGCGTGCTGATATGCGCCATCCAATAGAAAACCGGATTTACAACATGTCTATGCCACCGTATCCGCAGTGGCAGACGCCAAGCTGCTTTTTGTAAACGACACGCGGTGCCCCGTTTGCTCGAAAAAAATTATCCGCACTCAGTCGCAAGAAGACAGAACTGCGCCTGTATTCGAAACTTGTATGTGTATTGCGTCTGGCTTGAGCGTAATAAGTAATAATAATATTAACTACAATAATATTAACAATAAGGTCAATTTCGCCCGACAGGCGAATCACTGATTGCGACAGAAATTTATTAGACAGCTGTGCAAGCTAAGGTTAGTCGTTTTATCAGCTGCATAAACGGCTGTAAACATTCGCTTACTAACTAAATTAACCTGCACGTTGTCACGCGCCCACAATCACAAACGAGCACATCTCTCTCGATAAGCGCGGACACCAGCTGTCAGAACGCTGGCGTGGGGGAGAGTGGCAGCAACAGTGAGCGAATTGTCCATCGTGCTACTTCTAGCTTCAACGCTAACTAATTGCGCCGAGAATACACCGCACACGAAGGCATCAGGGGCACTTTAACGAAAAGCTATTCCAAACTGCTTCTATTCTATTTTTGCAATCAGGCCTCCATGATTGCCCAACTTCGCTTGTCTTTCACGCAACGTAAAGGAAAAATATTCGCGTAGCTTGCACGGGAGGCTCAATGCTACACAGAAAGCGTAGCTGATGGGCACCTAGCTTGGCATGGCTTTTGGACTAGGCTAAGCACTACCAAGTCATTCCCAGCATTTTCCGGAATTTATTGATCATTTATCGATTAGCTACGGGTTCAATACTAATTGTCTATCGATGACAGACTAAGCTTAAGTAGTCCCAACCATGCTTAGCTAGACTTAACCAGGCTCAGCTTCGCCAGTTCACAGAGGTATGTGTCATTGCGCTTGGACCCTTTCTGCACTAGCGCCAGGATCGGCCCACAATTTCTGTCCGCAGGTTACGGACTAACTAACGCTCGGCTTAAACAGCTCCGCTGTTAAAAAACCGCGAGAGCTACTCACTCTTATATGATGTGTGCACACTAATTATGCATGTGAGACCGAACAACAGAAAAATATTATTTTTCGACTCTATGCCATTTTACCATCAGCCATCCGCAATTTGTCAAAAGTTTTCGGGCTGCGTCCACTTCGCCTGTCTGTCACCTGACGTCCAAAAACCGTGAAAAATCGCTGCGTCAAGGTTGCGCGTACGCATCAAAGATGCATTATTACGCCGATCAAAACTTAATTTTCTTTTTAGTAGCCTGACACTGCCCCGTTCCGACATCAGTAGAAGGTGGGTACCCGCCGATCGCTCTGGCACTGGCTAGTCGGAGCTGCCGTGGAGAAAGGATTTATTTGCCTATATCAAAAAATTTTGCGTGATATTATATGGTTGTCGAGTCCTTTCAGCACGAAAACGACATCGCTATGTCAAATTTTCTTCACTGAAGATTCGTTTTAGCTGCATTGTTACGTTTCCGCTGCACGCCGACGTGATTTTATAGCAGACACCGAAAGCTAAGTAAGAAGAAGCAGGGCAAACGCAGACGCCGGCAACACCCTGCTCATCAGGTTATCTACTTTCACTGCGCTAGCCCGGCCCCACGTTACCCCCTCCACTTCTGCGTGCTCATCGCCCTTGGTCAGCCAATCAGGTAAGAAATATATGTTAAGTTAGGCAATGCTATTCCTTTTGAAAGCAAACAACATGCAGTGACCTCCTATAAAATAGGAGAGCGTTTCAATAGCCTTCTCAAACAACGCTGCGAGTCACCGCCGGATTTTTGCGTTGGCGGTTACGTAAATTGGACATCAGGTGATTAGAAGGAAAACAGATTGGAACAGTTGTACGTTATAGGGTCCCAGCCATCGGCCCGCCTAGACTTTGTACCCAGCGCAGATCGCTTTCTAGATCGGGGCCGCGCGGCCGCGCTCAGCCACGCCATACGTAGCCGCCGCGGGAGTAAAACATCCCCCACTTTCCCTGCGGCCTTGTGCACGATGGAAGACGGAGCGCTTTTTCCCCGCCTTCCTCCCTTGCGCACGCGAGACTGAGCAACCATTCTTTGCTCACCCTCTCCCGCTTTCACTTTACCCATACCATACGGCGCGCAGCCACGATGTTATCGCACTTGGACATTATACGAAACATCACGTCGACGACGACGGCGGAAATGTGCCTTGAGTGTCCATATATTTGTAATCGCAATAAAATTATGTGGATCCGACTCGGTGTGGTAAGCAGAGTAAGCGAAGCTTTCATATAACTGCTTTCACAATAATAAAAAAAAGTTATGTACGGGAAATACCTCTGCCATAAACTAGAAGCTTGTTTCCCCACAGTACGACTGAGTTTGTGGAGAAACAAACGCATTGTATGTTTTCTTCGTATTTCCAAGCGATTTGGTGCGACTGCATTTAAAAGCCCGGAATCAGGTTAGTCATGTCCGAACGATCGTCAGACCAGTGTTTTGTTGCGCTACGAGGACATTGTAAGAGTCACCTTACGAGAGGAAATATCCCCGACAAAGCGGGGCTCCGAGAAGTATTCTCAAGAGATTACCAATTTGCTCAGCTAAGCAATCGTGTGGCTCACAGGAGGCCCTACAACAATTGACCCGGTGTAGTTCAGCGGCTGCGGCTCCACTTTCTCAAACCTTCATAACCTTACATTCCCGTATAACGTGCGAGATTTGTGTACACTGAACAGGCACGCATGATTTTAGCTATACTTCCGAACTGATAAAAGAAATCACGTAGAAACTCCTCTGGGAGTTGCCTAAGTATGCACAAGCATTGTGCCGCTTGCTAATCCCCACGCTGCCCGGTGTCATCATCAATGTTATGAAACTTGATTCGACCAGCATAAACCCTTATAAACCCTCATCGGTCGTTATCAATCTTATCGAACACGATCCGACCCTTACGAACTATTATCGGTCCTTATCAACCTGCATGTCCAGCTAACCTGTTACAAAACCACCACTACAATTGCTAAGGGAGCATGCAATGTTTATTCATGGTTCGGATGCTTGTTTTGCACTTGTTCTTTACTGAAACGTGTGCTGTTCTGTGTATAGTATGGGTGATCTTAATGAATGTATGCGCTGTTCGCTTCACTTCGCTGAGCGCTTGTAGCCTCTGCCTTACGTGGTTATGAGCCATTGCATTCGTCTTACGTGACAGACGGACAAATTTCTCATTTGGTAGGCATAGAAATGCTTATGCATTTAAAACTAAAACGGGATGGTTTATTAAACGAGACGAAGCTGCTGATTTTCGCTGTAACACGGGGACTATCTTTTCCTCTTTATTTCGTTCCGTCACGCGCACTATAGATCATGAGTTTTTCCTTTCAATTTGTTTTTACACTGATAATATTCAAACCTTCGCATTGTCGGCACATTGCACTAAACACACGTAACACACGTAACAAATTAAGTAAACACCTAACAAGTAACACGTAAACACACGTAACAAGTGCTCTGTTTGGCGATGTCCTTTTGTGTCAAAAATTTGCCTAATACAAAATATGTCTAAGCACCTTATCTTTCTAAATACCAAATAAAACACTTTACCAGGCACCGAAACTTGAGAAAAAGGGGGGCGCGCAACCAGGCTTCGCGCTTCGATGGCACTCAATAAAGCCATTTGGCCCGCTCCTTCTTGCAGAATCTAATACCATCATCTTTCCTTATACGTCATGGCGCAAATATGCATCACAGCGGCACATTCGTGTCCATTTTTGACATGGTCCGCAAGCTCTTTCCCATCAATTCCACGACGGACGAATCTTTTGCCCCTGTAGAGATGCTTTGCCGCATAGTAGCCAAACAAAAGCGCCCCAGGAAAAAAAATCAGCCAGCGGATTAAAACCAAACTGGACCTACATATATAGAGATACCTAAAGTATGTGCCACTAGAGTGCAATTAGCGGATGAGTTTTTACTGTGCTGCAAACTACATTTTAAAAATCACCCCATGCATTTTCAATGGGTCTACAAAAGTGCCCCAGGAAAAAAATCCAGCCAGTGGAATTAGACTACACTCGACACATACCGTGAGAACGTTATCGGGATTTAGTGCCTAAAGTGCAAATCGCGAAAAACGAGCCATTGCTCAGTAATCGATTTTTAAAAAATGCTTCCCATAGAGTTACGCCAACCGCATCGCCCCAGGGTCGGCTTCGCCGCAGTAGTCGATGTCCCAGATTGCTGGACTTGTCTAAACTGAACGCGATACTCTGCCGTTTCAATACGCCAGAGTTCAAAAGTCAGGGGACACATGCGCATCGCAAAGATTTTATTACATCTAACAAATAACCAAACAATAACATCACCGTAAAAATCAATTATTCAAATCACAACAATATTAAGAACCGCTGGTGTGCTCTATGTCATGCCGGCCCAGACGTCGCGAATCGTCACCCGCGCGGCGCACGGCCTGCCTATGTTACTGCCACCAACCAGTCCACCGAGTTCCAGCATCCACGCATGTTGAGGCTTTGTATTGAAACGCGTAGTCTTCGGGGGCTGCCTGGCGCTGACTTGCTTCGTCCAGAGACCGGCCGTTGGAGGTCGAGTCTGCCGCGCGTCTCAGGACGCGCTCGCGTCCCGGGTCGCTCACCGTCTGAAATACCAGCAGCTGGTCGGAGGCGTGAGAGCCCACACTCGATTCCTCCGGCAATAGCGGCCAGGGACAGCGGCACCCGGCTAGCAAACGTAACCCCGCGGCGTCCCGCGGCGTCTGCGGAGTCTCGCCCTCTTGAACGCTCACAGGCTGGGACGGAACTATGCATTCGCTGCAGCACCGCAAAACGATGTCACTACTTCCTGTGGACGTCAAGGCTGGAAACAGAGATAGTCGCGGGCCGTGCCGTTGGAAATGGCTGGTCAGAAGCACCGCGGCCGCTATGGAAACGCGAGACGCGCCATCCAGACCGGTTGTGGACGCACGAGGGCATTCGACACGCTGGAGTAGACTGACGGCATCGACCTTCTGGTCGTGGCCAGAAGCAGACAACAGTCCAGGGCCCTGTCGTCCTAACACGTCCAAACGTTCCGGTACCGTCTGCAGTCCCGGACGCACCTGTTTCTGCCCTCCTCCGCGCCGCTTGATAACCTCGCTCGGGAAGACAGTCACGCGTCCAGCAGATTCGGTGACTCGCTCGACGCTGCATGTTTTCTCCGAGACGTGGGCGGCGGCATCCAATACCTTCGCTTTGGCATCAGAGCTGAGCGTTGAGTCGGTCGCCTGCTGTGGAGTTTTGTACGTGCCTCGTTTCAGAGGCAACGGCGCATTCACTTTGATTGAGAACCATAACTGCATCGTGACGGGTCTCTGAGGACAGCGTGGTAGCATGGCCCACGAGATATCCATTTTCCTCGACTCTCGGCGTAATGTGCGCCCTCGTGCCGAGCTGTTGCCGTGGAAAACTGCTGATTTAATCCATACCGGAAGGGACGGAGTCACGAATCCAAGTCCACCACCGTACGCTGGCTTCGTGGTACCCAGGGCCAGGGTAATTGTCACCCGTTGTCCAGGGTAATGCGATCGGCAGCTCCGTGATACAGACGTCGCCCGATGCTGGTTCTCCGAGATACGGCGCTGTACCTTGAGTCGCGAGCCTTGATGAAAGCTGGAGCGTGGGGGCAATCGTCTGCGGTTTCCCGTCTTCTTGATGGACCGTTCGTGGACCTCTCGTTGGCTGTGTTTTCTTGCAAGCCGTGTGGAGTGATGAAGAACAGAACTTGCCGGCGGCAGATGCCTCGCGTACATACTCGAGTCGAGTTCGCCTAAAGATCCTATCCGCTAGCTGTGGTAGGCGAGCCTTTTACGCGACCTTTTGACTCGGAGGGCCTGGCTACGACGCAACGTGCGCGGCAGGGGCTTGAAGTGATGGGTGGCCTGGGACGAGACGCAACCTGCAATGACACTGACGGCGAAGCGAAATGGAACGTCTCGTGGCTCGTTCACGCGCAGATGTCGATGGCATTGGGGATGACGATGTTGGTAGCTCGCCGCGACAAAGAAAAGGAAGAAATTGCTGGTCTTCGCAGAGTATTGATATCGAAACCAGAAGTATTCGTAGTGCTGTCAAGGAGGCAGATTCAGGATTGGGAACCCTGAGAGTTCTCATCAAGATATTTGTTCATACATGGTAGACAAACAATGCATTTAGTGCAAACCGCAACAGAGTGGGGTAGTTTGCCAAGACCTGAGGTACAGTGGCTAGAATGCCCCTGTACCTGAGGTAGTTTGTTTGATACCGAGCTGCCTTTTAGTGGTGGCATTAAGGAAAGACGCAATATTTATACAAGGATAATATTGGGTTCGATTGCATACGGCAGGCATTGCCAAATCCTGACTGGGAGCCTACCACTGTCATTGAAAAGAAAAGTGTACAATCTGACATTCTACCGGTGCTAACATATGGGGCATAAACTTGGAGGTTAACAAAGAAGCTCGAGAACAAGTTAAGGACCGCACAAAGAGCGATGGAACGAAAAATCTTAGGAGTAACGTTAAAAGACAGGAAGAGAGCGGTGTGGATCAGAGAACAAACGGGGATAGCCGATATTCTATTTGACATTAAGCAGAAAAAATGGAGCTGGGCAGGCCATGTAATGCGTAGGATGGATAACCGATGGACCATTAGGGTTACAGAATGGATACCGAGATAAGGGAAGTGCAGTCGAGGTCGGCAGAAAACCAGATGGGGTGATGAAGTTAGGAAATTTGCAGGCGCAAGTTGGAATACGCTAGCGCAAGACAGGGGTAAATAGAGATCGCAGGGGGAGGCCTTCGTCCTGCAGTGGACATAAAATATAGGCTGATGATGATGATGATGATGATGAAACGGATGCTATGAGCGTCCCCTTTAAAGCGGGGTGTTAGGTTGCACCACCAAGCTGCTATTATTGCGATAGCAATCATATGGACACTCCAAAGCTGATTTCTGCGGTCGGCGTCACCGTCGCCGTCGCCGTGAGGTTCCGTATGACGTCAATGGAGATGAAATCGGCAAAACCCCGACGGCGTCGAAAACAGTTCTGCGTGTTGCCGGTGCTGCTGCATGACCAAGTTTATACAGCTGATAAAGCTACTATCATTACTCCGTATAGCTCTCTACAAATTTTCTACCGCAATTGATGCTTCGCCTTTCAGGTGAAATTGCGACAACCTTTTTTCAAATATTGCCTAGTGTACCTTTCTTTTTTTCAAATATTGCCTAGTGTACCTTTCTTTTTTAAGACAGAAAATTCCCACCATCGAACTTCTTGAACCATTACTAGGAATGCTGTGTTTGTACGCCTCCGTGGTTTGTGGTCTCCCTACTTTTGGACACTCCAAATATGAACACTCCAAAGCATATTTCTGCCGTCGGCGTCGCCGTCGCCGTCGCCGTGAGGTTCCGTATGACGTCAACGGCGATGCAATTGTCGCCGCGCTCCGGACGATGTGCGAGTGAAAGGGCGCGAGGCTAGCGAACGCACGTCGGAGAGCAAAGGCGCGTTCTGCGCCGTGCTCCCTGAAAGGCTGCAGAATTAAGCGTCTCTTTTCTCCTTTTCATATATAGAGAGCAAACGCAACTTTTTTCCGTTGCGCGAAAGGCTGTGGGGGGACGGGAGAGAGGGAGGAGACGCGACGTTTAGCTGCGGCAGCAAATGCATATGTATATAAAAACGCCGCGCGCGTTCGGTGCGAACGCAGGCAAAACGCCGACGGCCTCGACAACAGTTCTGCGCGTTGCTGGTGCTGCTGCATGTCCAAGTTTATACAGCTGATAAAACTACTATCCTTACTCCGTATAGCTCTCTACTAATTCGCTCTCGCAATTGGTGCTTCGCCTTTCGGGTGAAACTGCGACAAAATTTTTCTTCCACCAAACCTCCAATCCTCTTTTACTAGTCTCTGTTTCGGACATGTTTATTTTCCCCTGCTATACCTGGACTGAAGGGCTTCAAGGAAATCAGTGAAGCCTAAACCGAGAGCTGGGTGTACAATAGATTACCTTCACATTTTAATGAAATATCTTCCATCGTTTTTGCTACCTTTACAACACCAAATACATGCTTCTTTTTCATTTATGTACCTCGCTTTAGAGCTATAGTATACTCGTTATTAGGCTTCATGATCTTACTTCGAAAAGTAAGGACCTTCCCTTTAAATCGTCAGCGAATGTTCTCTGCCTGAATTCGTATTTACCTCTTAGGCAGTTATTCTTTACTATTACGGCTACCCAGGAGATGGTCTTAGCATCTCTCAGTTTGCTTTTAACGTATTTCGTTGCTACGTCGCTTACTATACCGCTCGCATACTAGCGAGGATCGGGAGATGCAACTAGCTCTTCTCGACCAGGCACGGCGGACCGCTCAAGCCAGTGGAGCCCTGGACTAGGGGCTCCACCCACCCGCTCCCTACACCTGTTATTTTTAATAAACGGTTTGATATATATACTTGCGGGTAAGCTTCCTTGTTCTTTTCCACCACTGCGAGTCGATATGTTCCCTGTAGAAATCATTGAATACTCTCGCAAACCATTGCTTTCTTTCAAATTCCTTAGTCGCTCTTCGAAATCAATTGTCTTCTGATCTTCACTCACTTCGAAGCTTGGGGGCTTCGTTTGGAATCGTCCCATGAGCACAAAATTCGAGGCGCTCCACTGACCTTTGCTTGCCATCGAGTCTTGATTGTACCTCAGAGATCAAGCAAACAACCGCATTTCGAAATGTAACTCCGGGAACCATTGCGCCTTTCCACCGACCCTGGAGCCCCTAGCTCTGTGGTTCTGTTGTTTATATGGTAGCATTTCTCTTACCCCTTGCTATTATAGGTTTTGCCAGTGTTTCCATATAGCCCGCCGATGCAGATCGGGAGCCTCGCGAGTCGACCAAGCTGTCGATACACCGATATATCGAGGTATTTGTTTTATTTTACTCGAGGTATTTCCTGACCCTGTACTGACACTGTATGTTCACTGTTTTCATTGAATACCGTAATGCCTGATATTATGACGCTAAATTTCAATCCTAAATTATCACCCCCCTGTCCACAAATATTAGCCAGACGTTGCATATCACTTTGCCTGTTAGCAAGCAACACAAGGCCCTTCGCATAAAAGAAACTAGGGAGCTGCTGCTCTACTATCGTGCCCACCTCTTTGTATGGCAGATTAACCCGATATTGATTCCTTCTAGCGCCCTTTCCATCCTTACCATGTACAGCCATCCTCATGTTTAGCTACATCTCGCGAGAACACTATAATGCGGTCGTGTGTCGTCCTGAAGGAACCGTCGCGTTGGACGACTCGTGCACAGGAGAGTGTTTAGTGCACTTGAGAGTACTTCTGCCGGTCTCGCTCATTATCGCCGCTTAAACGCGTTAAATTGACGCGTGATAGGCGCTGGCGCGATTTAGATAAAAATGCGGGTTGCTGTACATCATAAACAACAGCGGGGGTTTAGTCCTTTGAAGATATCAACTTTGTTCTTGCTTTTCATCCATTCCCATTCAACGCAAGCTATTTTCTCGGTAAATCTCCCCCCAAACCTCTATACAGTCATTGCCTAAGCCTTCCCTTTCAGAATATCCCACAAAATGTTACGGTTAACGTTGTAATACGCTGCGGTAATCACTAAGAACGCAATATACAATGGTCTCCTTCTTCTCGGGATATTTCCATACACTGAGTAAGAACAAATAAGTTCTTATGCCGACACTACCGATTTGACGTCATTCTGAAGTTCTCTCATTATGCCAATATGTTCTGCCCATGCTTGCATTTTCAGTTTAATCGGCTGCATTGCTAACCTGTATATTACCGATGTACTGGTCAACGGTCTACTTCAGTGAATTCTATGCCCCCCCCCCCCCCCTTAACTTTATAAATTAAGTTCTAAGAGCGACTAAGGAATTTGAAAGAAAGCAATGGTTTGCGAGAGTATTCAATGATTTCTACAGGGAACATATCGACTCGCAGTGGTGGAAAAGAACAAGGAAGCTTACCTGCAAGTATATATATCAAACCGTTTATTAAAAATAACAGGTGTTGGGAGCGGGTGGGTGGAGCCCCTAGTCCAGGGCTCCACTGGCTTGAGCGGTCCGCCGTGCCTGGTCGAGACTTTGTCGCCAAATGTCTCGTATTAGCCTACGGTGTAAGCCATTTGCTACTGCTTGCAACAGAGCTTAATTCCTTACTTTTTGGTCCTAGTTCCTCTATCTCCCTAACGCAACCTTCAGCTTTCTTCCAGTAGAAAATCTCTGCACTAGCTGTTTTTCTGTCTGGTTCGCCTTCATGCTCTTTGTTGTTTTGTGTTTTTGTTGTTGTTGTTGTTGTTGTTGTTGCGATAGCAATTAAATGGACACTCCAAGCGCATTGTTGCCGTCACCATGGTCATGGCCGTGGACGTCGCTGTGAGGTCAACGGTCTACTTCAGTGAATTCTATGCCCCCCCCCCCCCCCTTAACTTTATAAATTAAGTTCTTCCAACTTTGTCGCCAAATGTCTCGTATTAGCCTACGGTGTAAGCCATTTGCTACTGCTTGCAACAGAGCTTAATTCCTTACTTTTTGGTCCTAGTTCCTCTATCTCCCTAACGCAACCTTCAGCTTTCTTCCAGTAGAAAATCTCTGCACTAGCTGTTTTTCTGTCTGGTTCGCCTTCATGCTCTTTGTTGTTTTGTGTTTTTGTTGTTGTTGTTGTTGTTGTTGTTGTTGTTGCGATAGCAATTAAATGGACACTCCAAGCGCATTGTTGCCGTCACCATGGTCATGGCCGTGGACGTCGCTGTGAGGTTCCATATAAAGTCCAAACACGGTAACGTCGTCGCCACGCGTCGCACGCTGTTTGTGCGAGTGAAAGCTTGCCCTGAGGGTCAGCCGATGATTGCAGCTCTATCTCGCGCGCGCGAGTGAGAAAGGCGGGCTGAAGCTCGCTTCTTCTGTCGCGCGCGAGGCACAGAGGAGCGGAAAAGGAAAGGGGGGGGGGGGGTAAATTCTGGAGGCGGCTGCTTACGGCGCGTCCGCCGCATCTGGATAGCGATCTGCAATGTGGACAAAGTGCAACTAGTGCCGGTAACTTCGCATGCGCTTTGCTTTCGACGTTCAGTCCGCGTTGAAGCGAGAGCTGGCAAGAAGGTCAATTCGCTCCGGGCCCCGTGTCGCAGAAAATCCGGCGTTGGCGTGCGATGTCAGCGTTCGTGGCAGAGAAAATCATCCCCGAGCACCCCAACCACCCCGACCGTGCAGGCGCTCCACGTAGTGCAGGATTTTGGTGAACAAAAATGTCACAGTTTCGCCCGAAAGGCGAAGCATCAATTGCGATAGCAAATTGGTAGAGAGCTATTCGGAGTAGGGATAGTAGTTTTATCGGCTGCATAAACTTGGACACATTCGCTTTCTAACTGAATTGACAAGCGTGGTGCCATCGCACAGAAGCAAACATGAATGGATCACACTGAATGACCGCAGACAACGACAACGACTGTCAAAACGCTGGCGCAGCAGCTGCAGCGGGCGAAGAATCGTGCGGTCTATCGCTTCAACGGAAACTGAGCGGCGAATGCACAGCGCATACAAAGGTCAGAGCCGTGTGGAGATATGAGACGGTGCGGGCGACCGCCACCACAGCCAGTGCAAGCGTATTTGTTGGCAGAGTAAAAGCTGCCCCCCCCCCTCCCTCCCGCGCTGCATCTCCGCTTTTTTTGGTTTCGCGTGGGAGATTGCGTTGCCAGTTCCCCTTGCGCTCGGTTGCAAGATACGCATTTGGTGCCGTAGTACAGCGTCGCCCCGCCTCCCTTCCCCCCCCCCCCCGATACCCCCAAGGCCTTTCGCGCGACGGTCGCGTTTGCTTTCCGCCGTGCGTTGGCTCTCCGTGAGAGCACGCGTCCCTCGCGCGCTCTCACTGGCGCATACGGCGCGCGGCGACGATTTTATCGCCCTTGGAATCTATACGGAACCTCACGGCGATGGCGACGCCGACGGCAGAAATCCGGTTGAAGTGTCCATATAATTGCTATGGTAATATAATTAAATTTCTCCCAGTGAAATCCGTCAGAAAAATGGTAAATTACGACTTTACCATCCGGCGTCGGATTGTTTACTATTCGGCGTCGGATTGCAATTTTAATGTACGAAAAAACATAATTCTCTTACGAGGAAACTCAAATCCAAACCCATTTTCCAGCATTTACACCAGACCTACAGCCGCGCGCTCGGATACTTTACTTGCGAAAATGACATCCAGATGGCGCTCGCATCCTCGGCAGGTTAGGCTCTCTACAGCAGGTCAAATTGAGACTTCGCCTGCAGATTGCGTTTTGGACAAGCGCGCGCGTCGGGGCAATAACAAACAATTAATAAAATAATAAAAAAGGTGCTAGGGCCTTCATATTTTAATATGACCACTTATATTGCCGCTGGAAAGCGTCTTCCCAGCAATTCATTTCTGTTTCAAAGTGAAGCCAATTTAAGTGGAGGGGTGTAAGCTTGGTCTTTATAAGCTGGCTTTCCCACATTTTGTGTTGCAGTGAAGCGCTTCCACTGAAAGAAAAATACGATGCGAAGAGGGCCCGATAACGCTATCGCGTTCCACTCTTAAAGACGAAGCTTAAGCATCCTCCAATTTTTGACAGCGAGTTTCCTCGGTCATCGAGCGAGAGGTGTTCATGTTTACCTGTTCACGCGTGACACCGTGCTTGTTAATTTAGTTAGTGAGCGAATGTTGAGAAGTTTATACGGCCGATAAAACTACTATCGTATAGTTCGCATAGTTATCAACTAGTTTGCTATCGTAAGCAATGCCTCGCCTATTGGGCGAAACTGCGACATTTTTCTCAATATACACCTCGTCATTGCCTTGAAATGATTCAGCTGTTGTTTTTTCGGATTGAATTTAATGCCGCGTCTCCTTCCATTTTGCTTCCATCATTGTCTAGGGTATGTTGCTGTATTGTTCCAGACTTCATTCCTAATAAGTCCACGTGGTTTCAAAATATTCTAGGTGCGGCTTTCTTTTTCTCGGGTATTTCTTACAGTCAACGCTAAGTTTCACCTTTAATCTTTGCGTGACCCAGTATTTGAACTATATGTTTTTTATCCCGGTGTATTTCCAATTTTCTGCTTATTTTCTCTTGCGGCAACTGCGCTTTCATTTCTTTTTTGTATATAGACAGAAGCGGAGCTGTTACACGCCAGTTTCCAGCGGATCGCTGCGTGCGTCGACCGAGCCCGTAGACCACAAACGCCGTATAGGGTCGATAGAAAGCCGAAGCGTTTCGCCGGTGTACCCCAGCTGCGTTTAATACCCAATGGGTGTGTCTCTTTGGCTGGTGACGTCACGCACCGCATCAGCACGTTATGTCATTTGCGTTTCGGCCGTGTAATGGGTAGGCAGCGTATTGTGCGGACCGAGGAAGAAGAGCATGCGTGCGAAGAACGACAGCGTGAGCTCAAGCGGGAACGGGCGCGAACGCGACGGGAGGCTGCTAACTAAAGCCCCTCACGTTTGAGGGGCTTTAGTTAGCAGCCTCCCTTCACGTTCGCGCCCATTCCCGTTCAAGCATCGTCACAGAACCAATGGCCGTCTACCATAGCGACCGCGAAGCTATAGTAACCTTAGTGGCCAAGCAAAAAAGACTGTAGGTAATGACAATGCATGTGGTATGTGGCTTTCTTTAAATCAATATAGTTTATCCACACATATACGTACAGCTCACGGGTGTGTTGTTCTCACTATGGACTACATGGTACTTGGGGAATGCTGGGGTGTTGCTCCGAAAGGAGAACTGGAATGTTGCTTCGGTGCGGCCTCTTTTCAGAGGCCGATCATAGACGACAGAGGTTTGCGCTGCCATAAGAAGGTGTATGTGTTCGGCAACAGCGCCGACCGCCCACCACGGAGCCCAACGAGGGGACGCGGCAGAGCTTGTACACAAGTCTGCAAAATTGGACCGACATACAAAGCCTCAAAAATGTCTAGCGGGGACCTCCTCCTAGAACTAAATGACAAAGACCAAGTACAAAAGCTCTCG